>NC_081558.1:114841954-114961920 GCF_022355385.1 Mustela nigripes
ATATATATATATACACAATGGAATACTATGCAGCCATCAAAAGAAATGAAATCTTGCCATTTGCAACAACATGGATGGAACTAGAGGGTATTATGCTTAGCAAAATAAGTCAGTCGGAGAAAGACAACTATCATATGATCTCCCTGATATGAGAAAATGGAGATGCCACATGGAGGGTTTGGGGGGTAGGAAAAGAATAAATGAAACAAGATGGGATCAGGAGAGAGACAAACCATAAAAGACTTTTAATCTCACAAAACAAACTGAGGGTTGCCGAGGGGAGATGGGTAGGGAGAGGGTGGTGGGGATGTGGACATTGGGGATGGTATGTGCTTTGGTGAGTGCTGTGAAGTGTGTAAACCTGGCGATTCACAGACCTGTACCCCTGGGACTAATAATACATTATATGTTAATTTAAAAAATAAAAATTTTTTTTAAAAAAGAATTCCACATAAAGGAAGCAGCAGGTGCAAAATTTTCTTACCCTAAGTGATATTTAATGTCTCTGGCTGTCCTCGATGTCCTCCCTTTATCCTAGGAGTGAGGATCAAAGGTTTTCATGTCTTACAGGCCAGATTTCGAGTCTCAGTTCCAATAGTCCAATAGTACAAATTTGTTCTAGGTGTACAGACTTGGGAGCAAGTTATTGAAACTGTTTGCACTGGATTTCTAATATGCAAAATGGGGATATTAACTCCTATCTCACAAGGCTGTTTCAAGAACTGAATGAATAATGAACATAACAAACCCAGTCCAGTATCTTGCTTTATATTTATAGTAAGCACTCAAAGAATGATAGCTATATAATTATATATTATATATATATTTTAAATATAATAGTTATCATACCATTATTACCATACAAAGAGTGAGGGGTTGGATAAGATTTTGCCTAATTTTTCTTCCAGCTATAGGATTTGATGGACCACTAGCTATAGGTATTTGCACAGATTCTGTTGGGAAGTTGTTAATTATGGTGCAAAGGCAAAATGAAGTATGGAGTCTATAAAGAATATAGGTGTAAGTATAGGCATCTTCTCTGTCAAATTCTAAATCTGATGCAAAGAGAAAACCATTTGGAAAAAAAAGAAAACATGAAAATACATTTGGGGGAAATTAAAAGTGCTAATATGATGTGAAAATCCAAAACAGTAAAACAAATATAATCAGTCATTTTCAAGGGAAGAAAGTAGGTGAAGATTTTTTGGTTGTATGTAATTCAAACTAAACCAGGTGCTTTTAAAATTTTCTCATTACTTAACAAAATAAAGCAAGCTTAATATATTTTGGCTTTTCTGAATTCAGATGCTACAATTAATCAATAATTTAGATGTGTTTCATGGCTACAATTGGAAAGAACTTCTTCTTGATGCCATACTTATGGCAATAGAAAATGGAAATATGGAGGATTAGATATAGACATAAAATAGAAAAATGGAGGATTAGAGCTAGAAGGATCTTTGGAGACCTTATAATGTCATCCCAGGTCTAGGATGAGGAAATTAAGATCCAAGGTGTAGAGGGACTTGCCTTAGGCCAGAAACCAGACCAGAAAGCAATTTTTAACTCTGTTTCCCCAACCACATCATTCTTAAACCACAAAGCCCCCAGGTGCTGTGAGCTCTTCAAATATGACGCATCATAAAAAGAAGTCCTATAGGTCCGAAAAGCTAAGTAGAGAAAGAGCAAGCTAAAGGCCACAGTTAAGAAATACCTTTGGCAGACTGTAGTAGGAATAGTTAAAAACAATTTCAATCACAATAAAAAAAATTATTCTAGTTTAATCTAAGCTGGCTATAGTGTGAATTGAATTCCTCTTAAGAGATTGTCTGGGGGAGGAGTGAAAGGGTTAAGTCTGTGAAGCACTTCATTTTTTCAGCCACTAGCTGTGGTGTCCTAGGTAATTACTGGGGCTTACCTGAGACCGCACCTTAGATAAACCTGTAATGCTGGAGTTTTCTGCAAACATTTTCTTCCCTGCAAGCTGTGGCTTGTCTCTTTCATATATTTGTCCTATGTTTTCAACTTGATTTTCCAGTGGCTAGTTTATTCTTGGTTGAGCCAACAAAATCAGGGGCTGTTGATTTAGCTTCCTATCTTCTTGGTGCTTGCATGAGACAACCACACCAGCTATGTGATGAATACAGTCAGGCTGGATGAATTATTTTCCTACTTGAGAAATAAAGTTAAAAAAAAAAAAAAGAAAAAGGAGAAGGAGGAACTGGTTTAGGTAAAGGTTATCGTTTTATTTCCCTCATTTTACTCATCGCTTTTTAAAATAATACAGGCTTTGCTTATGACTGAAATTTCATTCTTATTTCACTGCTTAAATGAGCATTTAATTTTTCTCATCTTAAGAAATTCTTTTTTGTACACAGAGCCCAATACAAGAACACAGTCAAAGTGCAAGGTAGGTACTCAGTGTGGCAAAGGAAAGGATGTCCTTGAGGAGACCAGTTCTCCATCATGGTGCCCTATGGAAAGTGCAATGACAGTACGGGAACCATTTTTAGGTCATATCAGTCTATAAAGAGTACAAAGCAAAGTGGTTTGTGTTTTAAGTTTTAGTGGTTCCTAAGTACAAGGTACTTCTCGAACCTGCATATTCCTTTGAGAAAAAAAGACTCATGACATCTAGGTCAATGGGGGCATATCTTTTTTCCTTTGTAAAGAAAAATGGTATTTCCTTCTCTCCATCTCCCTGCACCTTATCTCCACCACCACCATTGCCATGGACCTAGGAGACAGTGCAATGAAAAATCACAAACTAAGCACAAAATGTCACTGCAAATTTTCAGCGTATTGTGGGTTAGCAAGAATGACAGTATTACTTTTTTTGTTTTGCATGTGAGATAAAATATTAGGCCCAAATTATGGGCATTTGAAGCTACATGCTCAAAGTCCTGAAAGAAGCTAGCGGTGGTAGTGGGATTACCACCCAGGCTGACCACTCTTCAGATGCCCTCTACCCACTTGTTGGGTAATGTTCAACATCGATATCACCCAACAGCACCTCTTGCACACACATTAGTGGAATTGCTTTAATCAAAGTAATTATTAGTAGGATTAGGGAAATAGGAATTTTTGTTAAGCTGGGATGGAAGCAAGAATGACTTTTGAGCTAGAAGACTTGAGGGAGGTGAGCAATAGAGGAAGGAAAATGTGTTTATCAACTTTTTTAAATTTCAAAAATAATAAATGTTGAAGCAACAAGTACTACAGTCCAAAAGTATGTAGTTTTTAAAGTGAATATCATCACTCTCCCCTCCAAGATGAGTTAGTATTAACAGGCTGATACATATCTTTGTAGTTTTTTTAAAACGCCACACACACACACACACACACAAAAATATATATATATATATATATATATATATATAAAGAGAATCGTGGAAGTGGAAGAAGTCAGGGAGGCAGGAAAAGGATTCAGTTTCAGGAAAAGAGGTGGGAGTGCTACACTCCCAAATTACCCTTGAGCTGGCCTCAGTCTTGACCAGGAGGCTGAATTCTATGTTGGGAAGGCAACAATTTCATTTTCTCTAGGTTAGCCTCATTGCCCACCTGCCCCTGTATAGGCTTGTGAAACCCATACTCTCCGTTTAAGCCCATTTTCTCCCTACATAATCTCTGCTTTCCCCCACTCTCTATTCCTACTCCCATTTCACACATTCACCTACTATTGCCCTACACCACTCATGAAGACAGAAAACCAGAAGACACAAGTGATAAGAGATGGTCCTCTTATTACTATTTTTTGGGGTGGTGGAGGGAAGACTATTGGAGGCATCTGGCTTCCTAACACCTTGGCACACAGGTCCTGGAATTTCAGGGTTTTCTGCTTCCTGAAATCAAAATAGCTCAAAAGTAGAATGGAATGGAATGCTCATTAAGTTTGCAGGCCATTGTTTCTGGAGATGTTTCAGGTCCTGGTGGGACCTAGAGCTCTGAGATTGCTGTCATGTCCTAAAGGTCAGCCTGAGGTTGTTGATCATTGAATTGGAGTTCACTTTTGGAAAAGCTAATGGCACTGTGGGTTATGGGCTAGTTTTAGGCTGGGCAGCCCTAATTCCTGCCTCCATTCCTCTACACACACACACACACACACACACACACACACACACACACACCCTTTGAATATTTTGCCTCCCCAGTAAAGCTTCTGCATACAAACCCAGCCAAAGCAAAAACTGCCCTCTTGTAAAACACCATTTCAGAATTCAACCCATTTGCCAAGTCTCAGACAACCACTGGAAGCCATAGTTCTTACATAACGGGTTGTTCAAGGATAGTGTTGGGGTAATGAAGTAAGTTGTGAACTGATGACAAAATCCTGGAAAACCCAGACTGTATCCTTAAGCTTGGAGGGAAGCTGCCAACTAAAATTGATGTTGGCTTTTTAGCCACCCAAATGATGATGTAACCCCCCCCCCCCAGAATTTTATTTACCCTTCTGTGAGTTAAACTTCCACTATTCTTCCTGACATACAGTTGGTACCAGAACAGGGCAAGTCAATACCCTTTGAGAAGTTCTGTGCTGGAATTGTCTTTCCAGAGTAAATCTGAGTAGAAAGAAGGGAAATCTTTTCCTAGTGACCCAAGAAGTTCCAGAGTACATTATTCATCATACACACACTGGAGCAGAACAGAGAGCTATAACAGCAATGGTTGATATGGTCTTCTACTTCTTTTTCTATCTGATTTGAATGAAATCTGGGAGTTTTTCTTAACAGTATTATAAGTGCTTTTATTTATTTACTGCTTCATGTATGCCAGACTCTGTGCCTAGCACTTTATTAACCTTATCTCATTTATTTTTATTAAACTGCTTAAAAAATACCTCCCAATTTGTCCATGAAATCAAGAAATATTCATTAGACCCAAGGTTTGTAAATTGGGGCAAAAGCTTTGCAAGAATTAAACCATTCTTCTTTTTTTTTAATTTTTTATTTTTATTCAAGCATAATTAATGCACAGTGTTATATTAGTTTCAGGTGTACAATCTACTGATTCAACAATTCCATGCATTACTCAGTATTCATCACAATAAATGTAGTCACTGTCTGTCACCAAACAATGTTATTACAAGATTATTGACTATATTCCCTCTGCTGTACATTTCTTCCCTATGACTTATTTATTTTATAACTAAAATTTTATACCTCTTAATCCCCTTTATCTATTTCACACATCTCCCCACCAAACTCTCCTCTGGCAACCATTGTTTTTTTGTTGGTTTTTTTTGTTTTGTTTTGTTTTGTATTTAAGAATCTTTTTTTAAACTACTCTTCTTATTTTGAAGTCAGTTATTGATTCCAGCCTCTACTCTGAGTAATAAAGTAGGTACTGGTATGAACATCATATTCACTTTCTTGACAATCATTTGACTGTTGAAAACCTAGTCCTTGCCAACTCTCCCAAAATCAGCAAGGAAGAACAAAGTACATGGTGAATAAAGACATTCAGCTCAAGAAGGCAAGTAGATCAAAGTACTAATGATACACAATGACTTGTCACACCATTTTAAAATAATAGTCATAATAATTAGATTATTAATCTCTAAAAATGAATGACTCAGTTGAGCTAAGAACATGTGACATAACCATTTCATCATGGAATAACTTTTGAAAAGCAAACAATTTATTTTCTGAAAACACTGCAAATACACAAAAATACTTAAAAACAACAGATGGTTTTCATTGGGACAGTATTTATTTTTATTTCATATAAGAGTACAACATTTTTCAAACTAACTTTTGGGCATTTATCACATTAGGTCATGGAACTGGGACCATTCAGGGTGGGCATCTCAATACTGTGTGCCAAGTAGAGTCTTCCAAGAGATTATTCAGAAATAATCTCATGAACCTACCTGCTTCTTAAATGCCAACTAATAAGGAGAACCACCTGTGCAGTGTCCACACTTGTTATTAAGATACCTCCTAAACAGCATTTGAACCTGCCCACTGCATCACATAAACAAACTGACCTTGTCAAAGATCCTTATTTACCAGGCTGGTCTGGCCTATGCTTCTTTTTAGTACAGTCTGCCATCCAAACTTTCAAAAACCTTTGACTTTCCTCTCAATCCAAATGTGTGGAGTTTCACCATAAAATTGAAACGAGAAAAGCAAAACACATCCTGGGATGGAAATATCGTCACTTCTACCTGTTGTTCGGAGAGTTAGGACTTCCAGGGATGTGAAGTAGACCTAACTAAAATGGCATTCGTTGGTGAGGGATTCGTGGAGTCAAAAGCGGGATAAGAAAAGGAACCCAGGCACTGGAGGGCTGGGCCAGGAGAAGTTCTTGGGAGTGCCTCACAGGCCTGAGCCTGCAGCCTCAGGCCCTGGAGCAGAGAGGTGCGCATGCTCAGGATGACACCTGCAGAAAGGCGTCTGAAACCCCAGTGATCCCAAGGTGATAAAGTCAACAAGCCTGCCTGCCAAACTGCGCAGTCTGAAACCGACTATTTTTCACCTCACACATGAAGATACCATTCCTGTTTAAATATTTATTTGGGCTTGTATTCTGAAAAGGCTTCTTCCTCTGTTAGGTTTAAGCACTTCCCCATTCCCTTCTACTTCTGTTTAAGGTTATATGAGGATTTCCTTGTCGTTTGTCCTAAGGGACTGAGATTTTATTTATTGAAATAGTAGCTGGAGCCTGAAAATGATCAATTCAGGAACACATAAAGTTGTAAAAATTTAAATTGTTACCCAAGTCTCATAGTCAAATCTTTAACTGACCATTCTAAAAACATCTTTTTTCTTTTAATAATAACAAAATACCCTATGAGATTTTACATCATTGGTTTCTCCCTTGAAGAATGTTTGGGATACATCTGTTTTGTTTTTCCTTTAAGATTAAATTCTTTAAAAGCAAATTAGCTTTTAATATGGATATTATGACTCAGCATAAGAAAGCTCCAGCCACATTATAGCTGTGGAAATTTTTCAAGAATAAACTGTTCTCTGAAACAGAGATGATGCAAAAGTGAGCTTTTAGATAAAAATCTGTAATGGCTCTTTGGCAGGGTTCTGTACTGAATTCTACTGGCCAAAAAAGAATAAATAAAATTTTATAAAGTCTTTCAGATACCAGATACTCTCTCATAAACACCGGTCATTCCTTCCAGTGGGTAAATCCATGATGAAGGTACTATTATTTCCAGTTTACAGATAGGAATACTGAGAGCAGATGATTTGTCAAAATTGCACTGCTGAGAAAGTGCTGGGGTGATGATGTATTCAGTTTTCTGACTTAAAATTTGGTATTCTTTTCACTCCATTGTGACACCCCTTGGACATAAATATTCCAATTTATGGAACTGTATTCCAATGGTTGCTTTTTAAAATGAGAATTAATTTGAATTTGCACTTTCCCATATCCTACTCCAGATATAAACTTTAAGGATTAAATTACAATATAGGAAAGATGCTTTCCCTAATAAAGGAGACTTCTTTGAATCCTTTTTTTAAATAAAGCAGCCTATGCATAAATAAGCCAAGAAATACATTTTAATTAATTAAAATTTATAAATTGCTTTAAAAAATGGTATTACATATCATCTGTGAATCATTAGAATGCTAGAGGAGGTTCCCAAAATGATACCCTAAATGAAATATCATTTTAAAGTATTACCAAGAATCCTAATCCAAAGAACTTTGGAGAGACACTGTCTCTAGTTTTCTTTAATATAGGTCTTTGAGATAAATATGCCGATGCAATAAACATTGACTGAAACATCCTAGCTTTGCATTTATGGTTTGCCATGATATCAAAGGAAAATTCTAATGAACTGTGCAAACGTATGACCTCATAAAGAGGTAGGTAATGATACGGTCAACGGCAAAACACACAGTCCTCAGCAAGAGCTCAAGCTTAAAGTGACATTTTATTCCTTTGTTCCATATGTTTATTTTTTAAATTTCTTAAAGACTATTAAAGGAAGTAAATTAATATCCTTCAATATTCATTGGCTCATGGCAATGGCAGTTTATGTTCCACTAGCAAGTTTAGTTTGATTTGAATAATACAAATAAAAAGCAGAATGTTCTCTCCCCTGTCAACCACAGAATTTGCATGTGTCTGTGAGTGTACATGAGTACAGAATATTTGAAACTAATCAATGCCTTTTAGAATACAAATCAGGGAAGATTTAGTTGGGTTTGTGGAGAAAATACATCCAGGAAAGAAATGTCAGTAACAGGCACTCAGAAAGCCAAATGTAGTGCCAGTGTTATGACATTTTAAACATGTATTTCAGAAGTGGGTTTAAACCGTTTAAACCAAAGCTCAAGTGTAACTAATATATTCCCTGATGAGGTTGGTTCCTCAGCTGTCTCGTTGCCCTGGGTCTTAACTCCTCCCACAGATTTCACAGTTTGTGTGTATCAGGTTTAGTCATTTATCTAGTGAAGCAGTTATCATATTCCACTATTCCATGGCTAATCATAGCATAAACAGTTAGCACTTTTCATCTTCAAAGCTCTTAACAGCAGTTAATTAATATAAACAACCCCCTTAGGAGATAAATTAATCACACTATAACAGTTCCCATTCTACCAATTGAGAAGCTGAGGTAAAGAGGCTAAGTAATTGGCCCAAAGCCATTAAGAAAACAATATCTGAAGACGGTGGTGGCCTGAGGAGCCCTGAGATCTCAAACTTTAATAAAATGTTTGCTTTCTCATTAGTCTTCTGGGCATAGTATAAAATGCCATTCAACCAATAGCTCTCTCCAGATGGCCCAGTAAAAAATGGGGTGTTTTGCTATCTACTTTAAGAGCATCAGCTTGATTCTCCGTGATATCAACTAACTGGTCATTAAGAAGTTAAATATTATCATCAACAAATCCTGGTCTTCAGACTAAATTTTACCTCTGTTTACTTGATCCTATCAAATCAGTCCCTATATCTCTATGGTCTCAAATATGATGGTAAACATCTGGTCTCAGAAATAAAATGAAAATGTACATGAAACCAATGGCTTGATTTCCCATACCACGGAAGGACTGATATTAAATAAAATTTAGACAGTCTTAGCTAAACTCCCTAGATGTACTGACATTGTTTAAAATTTAGATCAAACCACACTGGATAATTTCTGATAAACAATATATGCTTAATTCAATATATTCAAATGTATAATTAGCTATACAATTTAATATACTAGTTTTGGACTAGTAAATGGAGCACCTAAAATGTACTTTTTTCTCAGTATACATTGACTCACAAAATGAACTTATTTTTAATTTCTTCTTGTAATAAAAAAAAATCTTGAACTGTTCTTGAGTATACATATGAAACAGAATATATATGGACATATATTAACAAGGTAAAAAATAAATTTGGGGCATGCCATGTTAAAATCACTACCATGACAATCGTGACTCTCCAATTATTACTTCAACTGGAACTATGTGAACCCATGCTTGTATATTTTTTAAGATTTTATTTATTCATTTTTAAATTTATTCACTGAGAGAGAGAGAAAGAGAGCATGAGGGGAGGGGCAGAGGGAGAGGGAGAGAATCCTAAGCAGACCCAGTGCTGAGCATGGAACCCAACACAGGATCCAATCTCACGACCCGGAGATTATGACTTGAGCCAAAACCAAGAGTGGGACACTCAACTGACAGAATCACCCGGGCACCCAACCCATGCTTGTATTAATCACTTCATTTGCTAACCAGAATCATGTTCTTTTTCTCCTTCTTTCTTTGGAAAATTAGGATATGGATAATGGGGATCACATTTTATTTTATTTTATTAAAAAGATTTTATTTATTTATTTATTTGTCAGAGAGGAAGAGAGAGAGAGAGCACACAAGCAGGCACAGAGGCAGGCAGAGGCGGAGAGAGAAGTAGGCTCCCTGCGAGCAAGGATCCCAATGCGGGACTCAATCCCAGGACTCTGGGATCATGACCTGAGCCCAAGGCAGCGGCTTAACCCACTGAGCCAACCAGGCATCCCAGGGATCTCATTTTAAACAAGAAAAGTATACATAGGCTTTATTCAACAAATTTTACTTTAAAAACAAGCACTATACCCAGTCTTATGAGCACCTAAAATGCAAACACAAAAAATTTTTTTGAAGACTATAATTATTTATTTGACAGACAGAGATCACAAGTAGGCAGAGAGGCAGGCTCCCTGCTGAGCGGAGAGTCCATTGCAGGGCTCGATCCCAGGACCCTGAGATCATGACCTGGGTGGAAGGCAGAGGCTTTAACTCACTAAGCCACCCAGGCACCACCCAAAACAAAATTTTTAAGAAAGAAAACATTCAAAAAATCATCTTAGGGAAGCTGGGGTAAAGATATATGGGAATATTCTGTACTATGTTTGCAACATTTCTCTAAATCTAAAATTATTCTGAAATTTAAAAAAACTTATTAAAAAAAAAAAGGCAATATAAAAATGAGTGTGGTAGACTGAAAAATAGCCCCGCAAGGATATTCACAGGTTAATCTCTAGAACCTGTGAATGTTACTTTATTTGGTGGGTGGGAGGTGTGAGGAGCTCTCAGAAAGTATGATTAAATTAAGGGTCTTGAAATAAGAAGATTATTTTGGGTTATCTGAGTAGACCCTGAATTTGATCAGATGTATCCTTACACGAAGGAGGTAGAGGAATTTTATAGGCACAGAGGAGAATATCACGTGAAGACAGAGCAGAGAGAGATTTGAAGATGCTAACCTTAAAGACTGAAGTAATACAGCCACAGCCAAGGAATACTGACAGCCAGCAGAAGCTGGAGGAGGTGAGGAGCACATTGACCCTGAGAGTCTCCAGAAGGAGTACAGCCCTGCTAACACCTTGGTTTCTGACCAGTGATACTGATTTTATCTTCTGGCCTCCAAAACTGTAAGAAAATAAATTTCTGTTGTTTTAAGTCACCAGATTTGTGGTCATTTGTTAGAGCAGCCACAGGAAACTAACATGATTGGCAAAGAATATGAAGGAGCCAACTACAGAAGAAGTACAAATAGCCAATGAGCGTATGTGGGAGATGTTTGATGTCACTAATAATTAAACAACTAAAACTGGTAAATCTGTTGCCTATGAGATCACCAAATTAAAGGGATTGAGAATTTTTAAAGTCCCTTGGTACAATTTTTACCAAAGGTATCAAAACCCCCAATTAATTCTCTTTATAGACTAGTCAAGGTCTTACAAGCTAACTTGACTTACTTTCTTCAGGAAAACATGGATATCTTAAAAATATAATTCAAGGAGTGAGTTAATAATGGAAATATAACTTTTGCAACCCTTTAGTGCTTTATAAAAAATGTGTTATTACATAAAACGTCAAATATATACAAACATGGAGAGTTCTCATGGTCAATCTTATTTTGTCTATGCCTTTTTTGATCTCTCCCAACCTAGATTATTTTAAGCAAAATACAGACATCATATTTCAGTATGTATCCCTGCCTATAGATATTCATGTTAATAGATGCATATTTTATGTATAATATAAATCTCTCTGTAATTCACACATATAAAATTTATATGTATTATATATTCATATAAAATTAATATATGTTATAAATGCACACTGACCTATTTATTTATTCTGTTTGGTGCTTTTGGTGGAATTCTCTTTTCCATTACTTTCATTTTTCTAGAATTAGGAATTTTACAATAGGAAGTTTTGAGAAATCAAAGCAAGAGAAACGACTTCCCTATGAGAGTCAAAAGATTCCAAAGTCTGATGCTTATACTCTGAGAAAGAGACTCATAGGTTTTTTTAAGGGATGTGGAAAAGTGGACTCAGGATTTTTAAGGTGTGCGGATATTGTGCCACCTGGATCTTAATCTATCAGTATTCCTTCCTTATCTTCAGCCTCTCTTCTACTTCTTTGCTACTCTTACAAACATGTTTAAGATGCTTCCAACCTCCCACACCACCAAAAGTACACCTCATCTGATTCCACAGCTTCTCTAGCCATCATCTCAACCCTACTCAACCAAACTTCATGAAAGTATAGATCACGATCATCTTCATTTTTATTTCCCATTGACTTTGCAACACAAAGCAATGCAACAAAAATGTTAACCTGAAACCACTCTCATTGGTAAATGTTCATAAAGTGAAAGGATGTGACAATAAACAAAACAGATCTGACCCCTACCCTCAGAGCTCTGTGGTCTAGCTGCCCCTTAAGTCTAGGTTCCCTGGGTAAATGTTTGGGAAATTGAATGAATCTCTAAGCACTCTCTTCCCACTGTTCTTCACTGACTCCTTCCATCCCCTAAATTCTACTCCTGAAAGATTTCAGGTGACCTAGAACTTGAATGAGATTGAAAAACGATGGCTCATTTTCACTCCCACCAGACATCAAATCTCTGTGTGTGACAGGTCAGTGAGATAATAACTGAAGATGGCTATTTCTTTCTAGATACCTTCACGATTCATATGGAAGGATCTGTTAGGGCTCTAGTGGTTCCTAAGACTACCAGAACTGTTCATGTCATATTCATTCCTCTGCCAGGCACAGACAGAGGCAGGTTCCCTAAGAAGCCATTTAAACCTTCAGGAAGGGCTAATTTCTTAGCATATCTGAATCTTCAAGCTCTAAGAAGAGTGAGCAAAAACATAAATGAAATGAAACAATAACAAAATATTGGGTCATTCCAAAGAAACTATTTGTATTTTGGACTTAAACTAAAAGAAACAGGAAATGTCTAGTCATTGCGAATGAGAAAGTTTAAAATAACAAAAGGAATGGATTAGTTAACAGAAAAGGATTACTGAAGAATTAGATGATAGTGCAATCTATTAAAATCTATGTTTTTCCCAGTCAACAAGAGATTACCTATTGCAAGCGGGGAAAAGTGAATAGAAAGGTGAATCTCTGAATATTGATTTTTTTAAAAATACACCTTTGAGTATTTGAGAGTAGTCAATAATGGCAAAGTAAAAAAATGTCTCCATAGATAAATATCAACTAAAGAAATATCACGTGAACTATTACATGGAAACTCTGACCATGCACACATATGTGCACATAAACACATACACGCTCACCAATCTTAGGGGTCAAAAATACTGGTAGAGAATATGATTTGTGTTTTGATATTTAACTAGGCTATTATTTTAGCTGTTGTATTTCAGAAGTTAATAAATAAAAAAGAATACAATTATTGACCTATGATCTTTATAGTAAAATGAAATTTTCCTATTTAAGTGAGAGGATTATATGCACATACTTGAAGCAGAGAGACTGAGAAAATCAAAGGTAGTGAAAAGGAAGTATAATCACTCATCTCAGAAAGGACAGGCCCACAATAAATTGCAAGCTCTGTGAGGACAAGAACCATGTTTGTCTTGCTAATTGTAATGGCCTCAGCAGTCGGTGAATGGGCGAATGAATATACTCCCATTTCTTGTCTTACCCAATTCCCACTTGATCAGAAGAGATGGTAAGAGTCAGAAACAGAGCAATTAAGATAGAAATGGAGAAGAAAGATTGGAATTGAGAAATATTGTTACCAGCTAGCCTCAACTGAGTAGTGGTATGTTGTTGAGTGAGTGTGAGAACACGGAGTCAAGGAGAGTAGCTGATCTTTTAAAAAGTATAGACGTGGGGGGAAAGAAAGGAAAGGGCAGAGGTGGTGGCTGGAGGAGGTGCTGGATCAAGGAAGAGTTTCATTTGTTTGTGTAGAAAGAGTAAACATAAGGGCAAAGATAAAAGGGAATGATTTCTGAGGAAGCAGGCGTACGTCCTACCCACACACATTTATACTGGCTTAAAAACCACATGATTTGATTGAAAGAATAGTGGAAGGAGAATCTAAAGGTCCCTGTGCTGGCCCTGCCTTTGGTATTCATTTCCAAATGAGCAAGCTGGGCCAGGCTACTTGAGCTCTCAGACCTTCAATTTTGTATCTATGCAATAAGAAGATGGGAAAATATGTAAGTGGTTTCTCAAAAGTTGACCAAGAGGAAAGGGATTTAAGGAAACACAGCATAGGAAGACACACAATGCACTGTTACAATGCACTTGAGGGGAACTCGTGAGCTCTCACCAATGACTATGTCCCTTGGGTAAGATAGCAATTTCCAACATAGGGACAGAACTGCAGACCCAACTGTCTTAGTAGGCCCGTTATCCACCGTATCATTGGCCTTTTCGGCATTGACTTGTCTGAGCAGGCCTCCATGGGAATTCTGTTGTCTAAGCCAGAAAGAATAAGCTGAATCCTGCTCTTGGTCCTTTTGTATCAAGATTTAGCAATCAGCAAGTTAATAAAGTCTCAAAGATTAGTATCAGTTTAAAAGGCAAAATTCACACAAAACAATTAATTAAGAACATTAAAACAAATGCACTGCTGAGGATGGAATTGGATCCAGGAGACAAAATGGGTTAAAAAATTTTTTTCTTAAAGGAATGCTCTAATTGAAAACTGGCAGCGGCAGAAGACACAGTATAGTTAAAACAGTATCTTATCAGAAAATTAGCAAAATGTAATTTTTATTGGGTTTTACAGATGTTATTTTTAACCACATCAAAAATCCCACCTCATGGCTATTGGCACAAATTGTCATAATTACTATAATTTGAAGTCTGAGCGATGGAATGGCTGTTGAGATAGTTATCTCATCCCCAGACTAAGTCTGCATTAGTTGAGCAGCCAGAAGAAGGAGCTCATGTTTTTGTACTTGGTCTGGACTTCATTTGTGTCCTTTATCCAATCTTATTCTTAGGAATATTGAAGAATAATTTTTTTTCTACCTGAAACACTGGAGAAAATCAGGAGGTTAATATTAAGAGTGCTGAGGTCACCTTTAATTAACATACCAATCACCTCACCTCCAATCTGCAAGTAAAGTGTTGTATTTTATTCTATTTTTACATTTCCTGGTGAACTCTATCGTATTTAATGCATATACTAAATTCTGGGCATAATTATTCAACTACCTACATAAGCATGGCTAATAATGCCAAACTAAGAAAAAAGAGCTTTTAATATCCCTAATACCAATTTAACATATTTTCTTGCTACTCAGAGAATAAAAATATGACTATACATGTCCAAAATACATGTCACTTATAAAATTAGAAAACAAGATCAAGAAATGTGTTAGAAGTCTGTGGGTAACTTATATCTAGATTCCCAGTGAGATCAAGTAATAAAAACAATTATGACTGTACTATAATTTAGATTTGGAGCTAGATTGGCGGAGGGCCTAGCTGAGAGACTCAGCTGATGTAAAGAGAGGAGTCTCAGTAAGAGAACAAAGCTGATCAGACTTAAGGAAACACTTCCAAACACGAAAGGAAAGGTTAACATTTTATTTTAAATGATCATCCAAAGCTGAGTCATCTCATTGTCATTTTAGATCATGGAACGTTATCAAAATGGTTTCTTTCAAACTCTCAGCATAGTTACATTAAAGTATTGTATGACGAAGGGACCTGGATTTAATTCACACATTCAACAAATAAGTGCTTGTCCTGCTCTAGGTTCTGGACAGTTGTGAACCAGAAGGGGTGCTTGCAGTAGAGTAACACAGGAATAATACAGATAACAGACGTATAAAAAAATAAGTCTGTCACTAATGGTTTGTCTCCCTCCCAATCCCATAAGTGACTCTTAATCTCACAAAACAAACTGAGGGTTGCTGGGGGGAGGGGGTTTGGGAGAAGGGGGTGGGGTTATGGACATTGGGGAGGGTATGTGCTTGGGTGAGTGCTGTGAAGTGTGTAAACCTGGTGATTCACAGACCTGTACCCCTGGGGATAAAAATATATGTTTATTAAAAAAAATAATGCTGCAGTAAAAAAAAAAAAAGTCTGTAATATAATGACACACAGTATACATGTCTTGAAAAAAGTCAGGCAATACAAGGCAATAGTGATGGAAGGGTGGTACTCTAGACAGGAGAGACTGCTCAAATAAGGTGATATGTGGGCGGAGACTTGAAAGAAGTAGTGGAGGAAGTCAAGTGGATATGTGGGCAAGGGTATAATGCAACAGGCTGGCTTTAAACAGGTAGGAGGGGGAAATCAGGGATTCAGAGTGGACCACAATCTAATTGTAGTTATTAATAGAAAACTCACTTTGTTGTTACTTTTACTTTTATACAAAGTGAGATACTGGATAAATGAGTATGAGGAGTGCAATTTTGGGGTACTTTTCCATCACAGTAAATACCATTGAATAAGTCTGATTCCGATGCAAGTCATCGAAGGGTCTTATTTGAAGAAATACTGCTCTAACATGCATCTTGGAAAGGAGTGATAATTAAGAGGAAAAATTAGCAGGTTTCTATATAAGTACTAAAAGTCCTGAAAGTAAATGCTAAAAACTCCTGAGTTTTTTGGCTCAAACAATTATAGACTAGAGAAGTCATTAAGTTTTTGAAAGGACGCACTAGATTTGTAGTAAATGAAGAATCTGTGTTTCCGCTGAGAATCGTGCAGTAAAGAAAGGGCAAAATCACTTAAGAAATATTTGGGCTAACTATCCAAAACATGTTCTGGTGTAAAAATTATGAGATACTGGGGGTGCCTGGGTGGCTCAGTGGGTTAAGCCTCTGCCTTCGGCTCAGGTCATGATCTCAGGGTCCTGGGATCCATCCCCTCATCAGGCTCTCTGCTCAGCGGAAAGCCTGCTTCCCCGTCTCTCTGCCTACTTGTGATCTCTCTCTCTCTCTGTCAAATAAATAAATAAAATCTTTTTAAAAAATTATGAGATATTAAAATAGAGACAATTGAGAATCTTGAAAGAATTTAGAGGAAATGGACGAAGATCTCATCCAAGCAAAAAATTTATAGAATTACTTGAAATCAATCTCATACCTTTACAATATTCTATTTTTCATTCACCAAGTTGATTGCACATATTTTTCTGTTAGACACAAAATTAAATTTTAAGGAATCATTTGAGATGGGAATCAATTATAGTCACACCTCTCATCTAGAAAGCAGTTTTCTATAAACGTTAAATATTCAGCTGAAGCATTCAGAATGAAATTAAGTCTGGAGTTTTTGGTTGTTTCTTTGGTTTTCTTTGCTGTTTGCTTTTTAATTAGGGTTTGGTTTTTTTTTGTTTGTTTGTTTGTTTTGTTTTTTCCTGTCAGGAGTGGAGAAAAGGAAACAAATAACTGAAAATTTGACAAACAAATAGCAATGAAACTAGCCAAAAAGGTCCCATAAGATGGAATAGGAGCCTTGGTTTACATGTACTTTGTGAAGAAAGGATGGTGATTCCTCTGAAAACCAGGACAGTTGGCTCAAGAGCCAACAACTGGTTAACTTAAAGAGAAGAGAAGAAAGAGACAAAGGGAACATTAGAAGTGGCAGAATGTAGTTTAAGTACCTGACTTTAAGCTTTTGATCATGGAGGCTTCCAATTCAAATGACTTCCATGTTGAATAAACATATTATTAGCTATTTGACAAAGCTACTAGCAAAACAACCAGATAAAGAATGAGCCTGTCCCCACCTGTGATGATCCCTCCTTCAGAAACCTCCTTCAGTCACCTAGATAACTGACCACTTGAGTGACTCTGCTTCTCCCTTCCGGTGCCCTAGTTCCCACTCATGCTTTGAACTAGCCAAGACCATGTACCTGTGAAACCCTAGATTGCCACCCCCCCCACACCCCGGGCCCTGAAAAAGACAGAGCCCTGGGGCCTAGCTTCCTCTCTTTCTCTACCCCAGACTTTACTTGTGGCCCTTGTGTGTGCCTTCCAAGACCTGTGAATAATAAATTTTATTCCTGAAAGTTCCCTGCTGGTTTTTGCTGACATGTGGTTGCATCCTGCAATCACAAGGGCCTGTGAGAAACACACCTGTGGGGGCTCACTACCAGTAACACAGGGCTGGCAAGTGCCTCTGGCATTCCTAGTCAAAGCATCACTATCAAAAGGCTGAGACCAACAACACAGAGGTGAAGGTCAATTAAAGCATTGAAGAGTGGACCCCCTGCTGTTAGGATCAGCTCAGGACCTCCAGGAATTCTGCGGTCATTCTAGAGATCTGGCACCAATAACCCACCTCATACCAGGAGCTTGTAGAGGGCACACAAACCCTACACAGCTTGGCTAGGTACAGGCTGATACACACATATTTGGAGGGTTTACAAACATTTTTGGCCTGTAGTGATAAGTCTAAGTCGTCACAAATTTTTTTTTCATAAATTTTATTTATGAAGGTGGCGATATTTACCCTCTATTCTCAAATGGCTTCCATCACGTGGTAAGAATCTACCTGCTACATATGAGACATAGCTTAAGGCATTGGAAGTACAAAGATGAGCAGGTCTGAGTCCCAAATCACAGGGAATTTACAATCAACCAAGGGGGAAGAGAAAGGAGTCTGATAAGGGCAGATGAGTAAAACAGATGCTTACAATACCAAATGGAGTGTCGATACAAAAAAGGAAGTATAAACTCTGACTGTGGCTGGCAGAGAGATTAGGGAAAGCTTTCCAGAAAAGGCAATGTTGAGTTGAGCCTTGAATGATAAATAGGAGTGCTGAGGGTGAAAAACAATTTAAAGATCTGAACTTCAGCTATTTGGAAACAATCCATTTTTTGGAACACCTCATTCCCCCAGTTGCACTAAATAACAGATTTTATTCTATATAAGTCAATTCAAGTGAACATCTGGCAGCTTTTATTGTCATAGCAAAGTTCAGAATATTGAATCAACTTTGATATTTAATGAGATATCTATACCAGGCAGGTAATCACATACTAGAAATTGTAAGTTTTTATTCAATAGAGGGTAGAGTGAAACGTTTTGGCTTAGGGAAAAGGTACTATCAAAACAAGTTATCCTCAGGTTTACTATGAGTCAGGATTCTAATTGGGTAATGTCTAGGGAACAACTTGTTTTCATATTTTAATTTCTGACCAAACTAAGAGCAAAATGCAGAGAAATGTAAACTTTTTCAAAGCTCAGAGGTATTCTGTTTTTCATCCAGTATTCTAATCTCTTTGCCAGTTATTAGTTAAAGAAAATTGACTGGCTGCCCCATTTTTCCTTTTTAATCTGGTTTACATGAACTCAGAAACAAATAAAATAACACAAAGGAATTTTCCAATAAAATATGACTAATGAGTTAGAAAGTGCTATTTGGTGCCTTGTGAACATTTCAAAATATTGTAAGCCTTTTTCCTCATTAAGATATTCCCAAAATGAGAAAATAAAAAAAAAAGGAAAAGAAAAAATTCATTGCAGAAGCATGAAATATGATAACTAATAAGAACAATTATAATCATTTTCCTTAGAATACAGCAATATGAATGACACATGTAAATAGTTCCAATATATTCATTTAATATTACTGATAATTAACATGAGCACTAAATTAGAATTGCCTTTATCAGCCCAAGTTGTAAAGCATTGCAACAGCCTAGAGATTACTAGAGGGACTGATACGTGGGTGAGGAATATACCAGCCTGCTGATAAAGAAGGAGTGTAGAGACTTTTAATACCCTGAGTAAATAGAATGTTTTCAAGCATCGGACATCATCAAAATTTAGCTGAATTAATTAGTAAACACATCCTGCATGTTTGCCTAAATCCTTTTATTCCCTGCAGGAGCTAAATACCTTTCCTCATTTGCATCTGTTGGCATGTAGAGTTGTCCTAATTTTGAAATTCAAGTAAGCCCCACAAAATGCATTGGGAGTGATTTCTGTAGTGATTTTTCTGTAGCAATTTGTTATATAAAGTGGTTAAGTAATCTGTTCAATACACTTCTTTACCTTTTTCCCAGATATCATCAGAAAAATAAGCAAGATATGTTAGCTTAGGAAAAGGTGCTAGAAAAACAGGTTATCCCACAGCTCTCTTTGAAAACCCTTTCTCTTACACTCAAAATAGAAATTCAGACCAATATGAAATGAAGTAAAGCAGGACAGAAACTGACTTTGTGGTATATCTAAAAGATGCAAATGTACATATTTTAAACAACTTAAGCTGACAAAAATGTCATCTGGAAAGTTAGAATATCTGGCTTGTAGCAGTGCTCAATAAATGCTTGCTGAATGAAGGAGGTCCCAGGGAATTTGCTTTAAGAGAAGCTTGAATGAAAAGAAAAAATTAAAAGTTCTGATCTGACCACTTACTATTTCTTGAAGCAAAATAACATTTTGTAGGGGCACCTGGGTAGCTTGGTCTGTTAAGCATCTGTCTTCAGCTCAGGTCATGTTCTGAGAGTCCTGATAGATTGTCCTGATAGAGTCCATGGGATTGAGCCATGGACTGGCTCAATCTGCTTAGCAGGGAGTCTGCTTCTCCCTCACTCCTGCTCATGCTCTCTCTCTCTCAAATAAATAAATAAATAAAATCTTTTAAAAAATAAAATAAATAATGTTTTATAAGTCTGCAATTTATATCACACAAATCAAAATACTTATTTTCATTCCTCTGATACTGACATAATTTAAGCCCATCATCACTTCACTCCTCAGGGACTAAAACAGTCATAACAGTCTTTCTTTCCCATTTCTTTGCCTGTTCCCTCCTGTTCCCACCCATTTTCCATTCTACAAGCTGAATGACCTTTCTAAAACCTTTCCATGTCCCTGTATTATCTTGGGTAAAGCTCAAAACATTCAGATACTTCTTGGTGTGTCCCCAGGCGATCTTTCCAGCTTCCTTCATCTCCACTGCTGAACATTCTAGTGTTCCAACCATATTCAACTCTGTGTAGTTTTCCTAAGTGCCATGCTTGCACCCCAGGACCTTTGTACATGCTGTTTCCTCTGTTGGAAGGTTTTACTCTGTCTCTCCCGACTCTTGGCCTTCCATCCTTTCATCTGCTTTACCCCTGCTTATCTTTACAATTTCAGTTGAGATATTATCTATTCCACAAGTCTTCCCTGACAGCTCCTCTATCTGTTTCAAGACTACATTACTATTATGCCACCCTGTGCTCTCATTTAGCTAATGACTCAAAATAGTGGCTTGTTTGTTATTACCTCTTAATACATTTTCTGAACGCTAACATCTAACATGATGCCTGGCATATGGCAGGCATTTAATCAATATTCTGTGAACAAATTAGGAATGCCTTCAAAATGAGTAATCTGCTTTGATGACATTGATGTAGTGATAACTTACACTGTAAATGATAATACGGTAAAAAGTATACCAAACGTTGAAATCTGAATCAGGTAAGTGAAGGCCCTTTAGAAAATATAAAAGCACCAGTCATGCAAGATATTATCATTATCATCATAATTATTAAATGCCCAAATTGCCGTTTTGACTTAGTCATATTCCTGCTCCAAAGCTCCCAGTACCTTCACTCTCTTATCCCCTCTCCATACACTCTCATCCAATTTCACCTCCACCAGTATTTCTCAAAGCTTGGCTAAGTGGAATGGTAACCAATCTCATGGACATTTCTTCTCCATCTGCACCGACCCCCACCACCAATCTTGGACCAGGCGTTCTTGGTGATGCTGACTCTTCCCCAGTACCCCAGATATAAAGCCCATGACTCTAACTAGGCCAATGAGCAGCCTGTATTCTCCTAGCCAATGGCCATAGTGCTTGAGTCTCCCTGAACTGTGGCCATGCCAGTCCAGTAACAGTGACCTCAGAACCTCTGTAGGGAATACAGAAACAAAAGTGGCTGTTCATCTGCTGTTGTCAACCAGGCAGCAAACAACCCTAGAAGTTGCCAGCAGTCTTCTTGCAACTGTAGGTAAAGTCTCCTGGCATGCAGCCAATGCACCTACAGCAAACAGAGACATGAATGTATCTGGTCCTTGGGGTATTCTTGAGCTGCTGATGCATGCCTCATCTGACACTACAACTCCCCGGCATGACCAATTATCAGGAAGATGCAGCTCTGCATCTTGACACTGAACGTGATGTCTCTGAGCTTCTCCTCCTAGAAAATGGATTTTTAAATATGTTTTCTTCCTTATAATAATGCTCTGAAAAAGAGCTTACACTTAAATCCATATTCAACTACTGTTTACAAAGCAATGAGATCAAATTTATAAAAACAGTGTTGAAATGTTTATAAGTGAAGGGTTTTATTAACTCAAAGTATTCTTGTAAGTGGAATTACCACCATCGATTTATTAGTCATCTTACTTCTAGTTCAGCTGCAGGTCGCCAATGTTATTAAAATATTAGGTTAATGCAAAGGAAATGGTTTCTTTTCTACAAAAATCAGTATCCAAGGAGAAAAAATAAAGTCCAGGTGATCTAGGAAAAGCAACATTAAAAAAGATGTTACTGTTAAAATTCCAGCCTGACTTTTCTATCTAAATCTTTCAAAAATGTTGGCTCTACAGTTTTGGTCAGATCCAAGTTAACACAAACTTGTCAGAATTGCTTTCTTCAGAAGTAAGCAGTTAGATCAGGAAATAAACCACAAAAATTCCTTAATTGCTAGTCATCTAAGTAAGGTCTTATACTTTGGCTGAAACAGTAAACCGAAGGAAAGAAATACCTAGCAATCTTTTGGGGGGTATTTTTTTTTTCCACACAAGCTAAGAAAAACACCCCAACTAGCAAAGGAGTCAAAAGAATAGAGAGGAGATAGCTCTTCAGACTTTCCTTTCTAGGTAGAATTAGCCGTTTAAGCTTTGTCCACATTAGCACTAAGCTAACAGGGCTGGAAAGTGACTTAACTCCTATCACTTTGCCAATGTGTTTATTTAATATTAATCCCATGTGTTTTAAGAATTGGTCTGAACCAAATTATATTGGAATTGCCTCAGGAGCATCTTAAACTATTTATTATAGTAATGTATTTAGTACTTGTTTAAAATTTACAATAAATTCATTATAGAATTTGAATTACAGAATGTTGATGATCATTAGAGAAGGTTGGCTGTGGGCCACGTCTTATGTGTGCTCTTGGTATGGACACGACTCTCTAATACCCAGTCCTAGACAAGATCAATCTTTCAGAGAATTTCAGATAAGTAGTTTGTATTTAATGAGTTCATGATTCAGACACAATTATCAATAGGACCAATCGATTAACAAATAGAGACTAAAAATGACAATAACAAATTATCATTTACCACTTCCTATGAGCCAGGCACTATGCTAGGAAGGTAAAAAAATATACTTTCTATTTCTCAAAACCACTGTGCAAGGTGGGTTTTATTAAACTGATTTTACAGAAGACGAAATTGAGGGTTGGAGAGGTTAAAGTCCTTTCCAAAGTGTTAAGGCTTGAATCAGAATATCCTGACACAGCAGGAATAATGTAGCTATACAGTTTTTCATTGTGGTGGAGCCAACACAGAGAATTTAGCTTGCTATTGCCTTTTCTGTTTGGTGGGGCTTGCTTCTTTGTTTTATGTAATCATGTGCACTTAGATGTATGAAAAAATTAGCATAGTAATTCAATATTAGTATAGAATTTGAAATTAGCATAGAATTTCAAGCATAACTCTCAAGTAATTACTGATGAACCTGGAACTTTCTTAAGATAAAAGCTTCTAGGATAAGACCTACTCATTGAATACATGACGGAAATGAGGCACCGAGGGGAATGTGACACCCCTTTGCTAGCCACAGAAGCTCCCCAGCTGCAAAGGTGTTTAAGTGCCTCAGGAAGGTCTTAGAAATCCTCTGGTCTATACAGGTGTTCCTCTGAGATGGAGCAGGCCAACTGATCACGGGTATTCTATGACAGCAGTTGGTGACTGAGTATCGGATATGATTTCTCTCTATGATGCATTAATTCTCAGGTGTGTGCATAATTATTCTGCTTATGGTCCAGTCCAAGTTTTTGCAGCATTAGAGACACTAACGACACACTCGACAACTTCCTTCCCCCTGAAGCTCTGCTGCTGGGGGATAACAGCGCTAGCAGGTCCATAAAACCCAAGGTTTAAGTCATCATCTTCTCCAGCCGAGGACTGATGGCTCTAACTGGGAAACTTTTGAAGGGTTGAGATGTCAGTGTCTTTCAGCCACTTGCCTTTTTGGCCAGGGGACGGAGCATTTGTCCTTTTGTACAACCATCTCGCTTGGCAAGTAATCAGTAGACAAGCATCAACCAATTCCAGGGGAAGCCTCTTCTGCTGCTGAGAAAAATCTCTTCCTTTAAGTTTCCTCACCTCTATTTCAATGTCAGGCAAGATTTTCACTGCAAACACTTGGATATCCTTCCTAACAAAGACAACTTCCCATCTAAATGAAAATATCTCTAACTCACAAGGAGATGTAATTTTTCAATGCCTTTCTTATCAGGGCACTTGGTGCTGGTGATCTGGCTTTCGTTAATAAAACAAAATATGTCCTGTGAATGAAAACCACTGTACAGGTAAATATTATGCAATCTGCTCAAAGGGAGGCTTATTATGGGTTTATGAGTTTTCAGTCAAGTTAGTGGAAAAGTTGAAAACTTCAAACCCTCTGCTGCCATGTGCATTTAAATGATGGGAGGTTGGCAGTTCGTTGGAAGTATGAGGAGTCTCAGTGATCCCACAGTCCATCAACTTGTACACCACGCCCCACAGAGACATAGGGATCCTTCATTGCCTGATTCTGACAGTACCCGGATGGAGAGTACTCTGAGGGCCCTGCACCCACCAGCCAGAGCTGCTCTGCTCTTATAGTACTTATGTATTGTTCTTCTGCATGAGATTTATTTGTGTAAAAGGGCTTTTGCTTCTGCCTAAGAAAGACCTAGAATAAACAGTGATGACCAATATGACAGTCTAATTTTATGCAACCCCCTGGAAGGTGGGTTGACTTACCCCAGAGTACCCCATTAATAAGTGACAGAGATTTCCTGACTTCCTCTATTACTTTCCACCTGACACTGTGACCAACCATTCTGCTCACAAGTCATCTTTATGCATATCTCAGTCTTTATGTCGTTTCTGGTTCTGTTGTGACCTAATTAATGTACGGCCCTGGAGAACTTTAATGGCTTGACTTACATATACTGTGAAATGATCACCACAATGAGTTGGGTTAACAACCATCACCTCATAATGTGTATTTCGGTCTGAAGCTGTCTTTGGCTTCCTGGACCGCACAGGTTTATGGCCCCATATTTTTACATGAAGCGTAAATGCACCAGAGCATCCCAAGGGCAAACTTCTCCCCCAACATTCAGAGTATTAAAATTATCAAAGGCAAATACTTCCAGATGTAGCAGTTACTTCTAATACATCCTTTGGCTGAGGAATGCATGTGTAGTCAAAGTCACTGGCGAAAAGGAAAACTGTGCCTCCTGTGAGTCCAGGCTCTCTACACGACAGGTGAATCACGGTGGTTGTATTTACAACGAAACCTTTTGACAAATGGCTGCTGGAGGTCTTATATCTCAGAATTTGTTTTGAAAAGACAAACCCCTTAAGAGCCCAGTCCTTGACACACTGGACCCTTTGGGCATTTATCTCTGTCGCACTGATCCAAATGAACTTGTTACTGGTCCCAGAACTGACACACCAGTAGCCTTTGTTAATGCCCTTCCTTGTGATCCTGTCTGAATCTTCAAGGCTCAGGTACCTCACATCCCACTCTTTCTGAAATCTTTCTTGGCCTCCCACAAGGGAGTGGTGTCTTCCTGCTCTCACTCCACATGTACCACTCAGGTGTTTTTGTTGTTTTTACCACATTCTAATGATATTAGTAAAATATACCAATAACAACAATTAGCATGCATTTGGCACCTACTATGTGACAGAGACAATAACTCTTCCAAGTAGGCATTATCCTTATTTTGTACATGAGGAAATGAAGTTCAGTGAGAACAAGAAACTTACCCAAGGTCAAACAGACAATAAAGGACGCAATGGGTATTTGACCCCAGAATTCTATAGCCTGAGCTCTTATGGTAAAGCTGTGTGCCATTGTCTCTCCCCTGGCTTAGAAATTACCCAAAGATGTGATCCGTTTCTTATTTGTCTCCTATCACCTGATTTTTTTTTTTTTTTGGCATATCACCATGATTTTTAATACAGCCATGAATGGAATCGGGCCTCAATAAGGAAATGTCCTTGTAAGAGTCAGGGAGACCATATTCTGCAAACGCAAAAATCCCTCAACACTGGAAACCATTGGCTACACTCACAGACACCAACAGTCACACTCAGCATTTGGCTCTTTCTGCAGTGTCTGCAGCAGCTTGGCGGTTCTAATATCTGAAGGATTAGTGCTGATCTACACTGATTGCTCACACCTGCAATTCAAACTAACCCCTGTTCCGCTTTGTGCAATCAGCCATGCCCAGGTAAGACCATCAGCTTCCCAAATGACAGGCAAACAGAGACCTACCTGACAGGTCTGACCAGACACCTGTGAGATCTGCAAAGTGGGAAGGAAGGGGGAAGGTGAAGGTGGAATTACAAAATTAAAGCACCAAATGTAAACGGTAGAGGAATGAGTGCTTCGTTTACTTCTCAGAAAGATTAGAAACTTTGTAGATTGAAAACATCAAAGGTCTCCAGCTAATGAATACAGAGCAGTAACTTGCAATGGAATTTTTACAGGCACTAAGATCTGATACTTATGTTTTATGTATAGGAAGCTTTAGTCATAAGTTAGGTAGACCGTAGATTATCAAAAGTGCCAAACATAATGGTGCTTTGATTTCCAGTGCTGCCTCCTACCAGCGAGCTCTATATGCATTTGCTAGCATTGTCCTGGTAATCCTCATAAGGTCCCCCTTCTGCAGGTAAGGGGTGTCGGTGGGAAAAGGCAGTCCAAGAAGGACGAGGACAACTTGCTCAGAGACTTGTAGCAGGGCTAGAAAGATGTCTTTGTTCCTCTTGATGAAGAGGGTCCAATTTTGTCAATTACATTCTCCATTCTGAATTTCTTCTTTTAGTGTTTTCAATATGCAATAACTGGAAGAAAGATGTATGATGTAAATATACAGAAGTGCACGTATGTATGAATGTGTGTGTATTTATGTTTGTTTTCTTAATAGTCATGGTCACAGAAATAAAAGCCATTGTCCCCATTCATCACGTTTTCATCTTTGGTAATCCATATTGCCTTCTCAAGGGAATAGAAATTCAATCCTGAGAAACTGGACTGGTTCCAACTGCTACCATAAATAGTTGGCTTTGGGTTTATTTCCTTCTTTTTGTATGTGTCAGATTTTTGCCATATACGTTTCACTAACTTTGTTTGTACTACACGACTAACCTTTTTTAAGAGGCAAATGAAGAAACATCAGAGAGGCAAAGTGTTAGACCTTGTTTGAGTTTAAAGGCATTCTTCCCCAAATAGAGCCAAAGACAGCAGATATCCATCACATTATCTCCTATAATAAGTCAACATTTTTCCTACTGCTGATGACACATATTAAAATATTGAACAAGGGGATTTTTTTTTAATTCAAAGTTTAGTTTGATATTTGTTGAGGTCTACAAGCTTCTAAACATATATGTTCTGACTTCTTCAGAAAAATTAGTGACAGCTTGAGGCAGCTGTCCTGGAAATGACTTCCATTCGCCCTGCAACCATTCCACTGACTTTAATTAAAGGTAAAATGATGCAACAAATAACCAGGATCTTCTCCTGCCCTTTGTCCATTTATCTCCTCAGAGCAGTCATATGCCCTATCTTGTGATATTTGTTAAGTGTTATCATTACATTAGCCAGATAGTCAGAGTTGGCTCAGGGGGATATATTTGAACTTGAGTGGTTTCAGGTTCCAGTGAGAATGTTAAAGCTTGGCTCTAGATAACACACTCCCTTCTGGCCAAGCCCTAAGCCAATGCGGATGATGTGTAAAAACTGCTTTGGGGATGTGGGTTTGTCTCAACCTGAGAGAATAAAATCTAGGGCTTTAGCCAAGGCAGATCACACCAGACAAAATGGTTGTGTGAAACCTCTGAAAATGGAGTCTCCCATGTCTCTCTCTGACATACCTGCTTCTTTTAAGGCAAAGGAAGCAAAGAGGCTCAAAGAGCCAAACCACCAGCCTGGCCCCATATGATAGAAGGAGCCGCTGAGAACACAGGCACTTCACCTTCCCGTACTCTGTTCCTTAGTATTTTTTTTTTTTTTTTTTTTTTTTTTGCCCCTGGGTTAGTTCAAGAAAGAACAACTCAAAATTACCACCAGTCACTACCTGTATGAAACAAGCCAGACACCATAACAGATACCTTAAATGTGATCTCATTTAGTTTCAAAAATTGGCACAGAGGCATGGTTAAGAGCATTGGCTCTGGTCCCAAGACTGCCTGGGTTCAAATTCTGCCTCAACCTCTTCTTGGGTGTTTGACTTTAAGCAAACTCTCCACATCTCAGTTAACCTCCACTGTGACAGTAAACCAACTCTTGTGAGGGTTCTAGGAGAATGAAATGATAGTGCTCGATACAAGCTCGATGTTCTTTTAAATCTTTGGGTCATTTTATAAATGAAAAGATTGAGATGAAGCTTATGTTACTCTGATGGTTTTCAAAGTCTGGTCTCTAGGAACTTGCTACTAATGCAGATTTTGGAGCTCCACCTACCATTTACTAACTCAGAAACTTTGGGGCAAGGCCCTGTAATCCATGTATATATAGCCATTCCTGGGGGACTCTAATGCATGCCAAAGTTTGAGAACAGGTGGATAATTCAACTTGCCCAAAGCTACCCATCTTTTATTTAAGTAATGAAACCAAGATTTAGTCTGATTTAAAGACTTTCCACTGGGCATGCTAGCAGTTCAGTCCCAGGCAAGAACTGTGTGTTATGCCCCGATATTTGACATATTAGTGCCCTCTCCACACTTGCAAACATGGTTTCTGCTTTGTCCATGCAGCAACTCCTGCCTACAGCAACTCCTCTGCTACAGGAACGTTCTGTTTCCTTTTTCCAAATCCAGGGTTTTCATAGATTAGTAAAATCCTGGGAATGGCAAGAGCCAGGATAAAACACTGGACGATCATGAGAAAGACTCATTTTGATAAGTGACGTTTTCACCCAGAATTTTTAAATGTGATTTGCATTAAAAACAAGGTAATTGCTATATAATTTGTCCTCCCTCCTCCCAAATTGAAAAGGACACAAAATTACAAACTTATTAATTGGTCCAGCTCTCTATCTCTCAACTTTGCCATGCCAAGGACAGGTTGTAGGTATGGAGGTAGAGATGAAGAATACCTCCAGGCACTGTGGCAGATAGACTCAATCCACATTTGCCATCTCCATCCTGAAGTAAGAGAACGCAGATCAGACAGTGTGATATCAAAAAGAAAGAGAAGTATTAGTAATGACAGCATTGGATACAACTTTGTGCCCTTCCTTCTGAGAGGACAATAACATGGACAAATCTCCTGTTCCTTGAATCATCATTCTGTCTCTGCTCTTTCCCTGAAAATGATGTCTCCGCTAACACACACTTCATCTTCTGGACACCATTGTTATTTGTTGGGTTGACACAGAGTGGAAGCTGGCTTTCTCTTTTCATGCATAACTGTTGCAATGGTCTTCCCTTACTAGATCCTGATGCCAGTGTTCAGAAAAATTCTGGAGAACAGCTTGGCAATTAGCTTACAAAAGAAGAAGATCCCTTGAACAGGAACAACTAGAATTTTGTATAAAGTTTCAGGGTGAAAAATAAAGAGTCCAATAAACCTACCTCACCTTCTGGTTCAAAATTTCCATCACTGTGTTGTGAAGTGTGTAAACCTGGTGATTCACAGACCTGTACCCCTTGGGATAAAAATATATTACATGTTTATAAAATAACTTTTAAAAATATTTTAATTAGAAAGAAAGAAAAAAGAAAATTAAAAAAAGAAATTTCCATCACCATCTCTATTTCCCCACCTGGATGGGGTGCCAGTGAGTCATTGTCTTTCCAATTGCCCATTTTACCTTTTCCTAAACTCATAGATCTGATCTTCTTTGAAACCACCAAGTGATGTCCTGAGTCTTTCAAAGATTACAATCCATGACCCTGTCTGTGGTTCCAGCACCAAGCCCAATGACCAAGTCCCCTTCACACAAGGAAAGGCTAATTTCTTTACCTTTTTATCCTAGCTGATTTCCTCCTACTGATTCAGCAGAAAAATGCACCAATTCAGAAAAAGCAAATTCTGCTGGATCAGGTCATGTTCTGGGGCTCAAGTTTAATCCTCTGCCCAGAGAACTGTAACTGACAAAAAGAACCATCTATAAGGTGAAAGACACTCGTAATGAAACCACCCTAATACACCGGCTCTAGACCGGCTACCATTAGGTTAGACCTTTCTTCTGGACTTGGGATTAATGGGAATGGATCTGACATGAAGGACAAATCCCACTGCAGAGCCCAGTGAGTGCCACCAAGCTCCTCTCTGGATAGAGCTTGTAGAGAGTACTAGTGTCACTTTTAATTCAACCGTCAATGATGCTGAAATTGCTACAAACACAGGTGGGTTTGACACCCAGTTGGAAGTGGGCTTAGTATTATATGGTGGCAGAAGAAGCTGGGCAAGATGAATAGGAGCGTGATGTACACATTGTGGAATGAAGTCCAGAGGCACAAAGCACTTGCCTTCAGTGGAGGAGACATGATCACCCTCCTGAAGCTTGATGTTGAAGCCCAAACTGAATGACTGGTGTGCTCTCTTAGGAACCAAGAAAACCACAGGCCCACCTGCTATGCTACATATTCACATATCAAACCCTATAGGAAAATCTAGGCAAATCTTTCCTCTGGGGTGAGAAGGAGGTGGGGATCTAAAGGTATATGTGATTATCTAACTGGAAACCAGAAGTTACTGAAAGTATGTCCCCTGCTAACCCCTGCTGAGCTGGGGCCAGAGAGTTTTGTTTTAATAGAGTGTATGTTATCACACAGTATCTAAAAAATAAAATACCTGCAGTTGACTAATTAAGGTCCCCGTTGTAACATTCCAGTAAAAGCTGAAGCCACTTTGCATTTTAAAATAACTAAGTAAAAATAATATTCAGGCTTTAAAACAACTTTAGATGTAAGAAATGTCATAATTAACTGCTACTTGGTCACTGTAACTTCCTACTGATTTTTTCCCAAAGCCATAACTTTAGAGAGGTAGCTATTTTCCTCAAAAAGCTACTGTAGACATATCTTAGTCCCAGAGTCCATAAATCTTGCCAATTAATGTAGGCAGAGAGTCCCCTCCTCTTTATCCTCCTCCTCCACTGGCCACGCATGGCCTTCTTTTGTTACTAAAGGATTCCTGAATAGAAATGTCTATTCTGTGACCTTACAAAATTCAGATGTGCTATCTGTTATGTTCTAGTCTCACAGTGACTGTCCCCAGATTCGGGGTGCCCTATTTCCCATTTAGTTTTTTGACACTGTCTACCTTCCTTAGAGAGCTGATTAATCTCGGGTGCCTGGAATGAAGGCCATGAGGTCATGTAATATTAAGGCAACCAAGAAAACTTCAATAAGTGGTTTAATGTATTTGCAGTGCCCAAAATTAGAACAGCTTCCTTTTCTTTTGATTTGACAAGACTATTTTTGTGCTACAATTTACAGTTCTTCCCCCTCTAACAACTTGAGTTAATTTCTACTCTGAAAAAAAGTCAGAAGCAAAGAAGCGAAAGCAAAGCTCTGGATTGAGATAGATCTGGGTAGGTAAAAGTGCAGTCGAAAGTGAGGCAGAGTCTCTTTCTGGCTGTGTCTAGTGACTGAGGCGTCTCTGGATCCTGGGCATCCCAGCAATGGCCACGGGAGAACGGAGGAGATGTGGAGATGTGTGGCCCGTTTGTGATGGGTGGGGGGGGAGAGGCTTGGGAGTGGATGTCCAAAATGAAGGGTAAAAGAGGAACCCAAGGCTGTGATGACCAGTAAGCTTCCCCTCCTGCCGGAGCTAGTTAACATGCTATCAGCCTGGAAATAAGGCACTTTTAGTGGAATGTGTGTTCTACGTACATGTCTGTCTTTATACACAACAAAATGTTTTTAGATTCTACCATTCAAAACTAAAAGTATTTTGAAAAAATTTTTATTAGACACATTTTATTTCTATATATGTCTTATGTATGATTCTCACATAAATACATATAAGCTCTTTTACACTGTACTAGAACCATTACATTGAAGCACTGACCACGTAATAAGATGGAAAGCGAAAACTCATTGTTAACCTTTTCACTGGGGAAATGAGAGTCAAAGGCACATGTATCATGACGCTAATGAAGCTTAAGCTCCAGGATCCCTCACTTGCACAGGCCTCTTCGCAGGCTGTGGGAGAGGCCCTGGCAAAGTGTTCACATGGTCATATGTTCTGGGCAATTTCAAAAAAGAAATTCCAATCTTGATTGGTGAACACTCTGGTCTCTTTCCACTCTGACCTCCTGTCATGCTTCTCCTTATTTCAGAGAGCCTTAGAGTACATGTATTTTTCAGATCCAGTAAAGGGGACGTTATTCTGGGGAAAAATTTAGTTTCATTTCAATAGGAAGTATTTATATGCTTTGCTAGCCATCATGGTATAAAGAGGGGCTTCCTGGTCTATGCCCACCACGACTGTACTAACTCAGTATCATGAGCCAAAGTTACAAGAGCAGGTATTATAATATGGATGTGTCCTACAGAAGCAGGCACCAGAAGTGTATGTGCAATAGAGAAGGAACACAGTTACAAATTTATGAAACTGGAAGGTGGTCTGTGGAAAATTTTTCCAGTCGTCAGATGTGCAGAACTGTGAACAGAGGATTAGCGGACCTTTGATGTCTCATTTAAATGAGCGTTAACTTCCATCAGCAGTACACTTGCTATATGGTGGAAAATGTTTGGGCTCTGAAAGCAGGTGTGTTTGGGTTTGAATTTTCCCTTTTTAATATTTACAAACCTCAGTTTCCTCTTCTATAAGAAAGGAATAAAAATATCTTTCCGAGTTATGACAGGAATAGCTAACATTGACCTCTTTATTGTCTGCCAAGCATCAGGCTTTACAACAACCTGTGCAGCAGATACTAGTATTATTCCCATTTTACAGATGAAGTTAAGGAACTTAACCAAGGTCATGCAGGAAGTAGTGTAATTGGTATGAACCCAGCAGTCTGGCTCTGGAGCCAGCCTCTATATTGACTCTCCTGTAAGTCTGATTGCCCTTGTCCAGTGTGGTTAACCAGTTCAATTTCAGAGCTTGCTCCACAGTCTCTATTCCCTTCTCCTCTATAGTTCCTTTCTCTAAAAATAGCTGGCTTTAAATTTTTAGTTGTCATTATTATTGGCCAATCTATATTATTTTTGGAAGCAGGTAACAAATTGTTTTAAAAACACAAAGACACAGGGGTGCCTGGGTGGATCAGTTGGTTAAGCGACTACCTTCTGCTCAGGTCATGATCTCCAAGCCTTGGGATCAAGCCCCACATCAGGCTCCCCCCTGTTCTGTGGGGAACCTGCTTCTCCCTCTCCCTCTCCTGCCACTCTCCCTGATTGTGCTCTATCTCTGTCAAATGAGTAGATAAAATCTTTACAAAAAAAAAAAAAAAAAAAAACAAAGATGCTATTATATAAACTTAAAAAATCTATCAACAATCACCATTCTCTAAATGTACTAAAGTTTTGTTATAAATCATTTGTATGCATGTATCATTTTAAAATATTAGGTTTTTTTCCTAGACCTGCAATGATATTTTGTAACCATTTAACATTTCCTGGTCACTATATAACCTTTAGTCTTATTAAAAATCTTTCTTCCACCATAATATATTATTTAAATCTTATAACTTGTGAAGATGACATTATATACCAAGTAGCATATTTCTCTATTTCTGTTCAGTCCACCCATTCATTCAACCACAACACTTATTATTCACTATGTGCTAGATATTGTTCTCAGTTTTTAAAACTTGTTTGTACATGCAACTGTTACATAGTTGTATTCAAGGCTTAAATATAAGTCCGCATTCTTTTTTTCATTTTTTAAACATTTTTCAGGTCTTCATAATTTTCACTTTTGGTGGCTGCCTAATGTTCCATTAAAAATATCTGTCAGGGGGGTCCTGCGTGGTACAGTAGGTTAAGCAACAGACTCTTGATTTCAGATCAGGCCATGATCTCGGTGTCATGAGACTGAGGTTCCGAGCTCAGTGGGCAGTCTGCTCGAGATTCTCTTTCTCTTTCTCTCTCCTTCTGCCCCTCCCTGCCATTCTCTCTCCCTCTTGCTCTCTCTAAAATGAATAAAAAGAACTTGTCATACTATACCACTCATTAAACTATTCTTGAGCATTTAAATAATACATAAACACTGGAAGTAAGGCTGCAGTGAACATCTTCATACACGGAACTCTCTGCTTCCTTTGGGTCATTTTTCTACATTAAATTCTTTTAACAAGTCAGAGGACTGAACTTTTTTTTTCTTCTTTTTTGGACAGCTATTGTTTTCCAGAGGACTTTAAGAATTCACACTACTATCAGATGTCAGGATATACCGACTTCAAACTTTACCAAAACTCGGCAAAAACTGGAATAATGTTGCTTTAAAAATGTTAATTAGCACATGTAAAACAGTACTTCCTTCTTCTTTAGCTTTGCATTTCTCTAATAATTTGTGAGGTTAAACATTTTTCTTCTAATTTAAATTATCTACCTCTTAAATGATCTACAATAGGGGTATATAAAGAGCATCAACACCAACACTAAACACAGATCAACACAAAGTGAGTGTTAAGTACTGAATTAGGCCCATGTGACAAGTCTTCATGTGAAGACATTATATGAAAGTGACCGTAAAATGCAGCAAGCGTTGAGTTGGAAAGGCTGTTCAAACTTGGGTTTGCATCCTTCTTCTTCACTTGACCTGTTGGGAAAACCTGGACTTCAAATTCATTGTACGAAGATGGTATGAACAACAACAACAAAAAAAACGTCAAAGGTTGTGGTGAGGGTTAGAGGTTTTATCCCAAGCACATAGCACGGTTCCTAACATGCAGGGTGCCCAGTACATATGTGACCTCTGGTGAGTCCTGGGAACACAAGAAATCCCCAATAAATGCTAAGTCTTAAGATATTTCCCTGATTTCCTGGAACTAAGAAACTAGATTTGATGAAAAGACAGAAAAATAAAATCCTAAATTATTTATTTATTATATATTCTCTATAAAGATATTTGTACATTGAACACTTTCAGTGTAGAAATAAAACACGCAAGGAAAGTGCAAAGGACTCTTGGTAGAAATGAGACACTAATAATCAACATGACTTAGTTTATCAGAAAAGGTAGGAGTGTCCAGGATGGACAAATCCACAGAGACAGACTGCAAATTAGTGGTTGCCAGGGACTAGGGAAGGGGTGAGGGAATGAGAAATAACTGCTAATAGATATGGGGTTTCTTTGGGAGTGATGGAAATAATATAAAATTAGTGACTGTACAACTTTGTAAATATACTTGAAACCACTAAACTGTGCATTTTAAAAGGTTGAATTTTATATATGAATCATATATGTAAAGTATGTTATTTGCTGTGGCTTATAATTTAGAACCCATACCAATTAAGTAGGTTCTAAGGCAAGATTAAATAAGAAATTTATTCAAAGGCTCTAATATTTTCCTTTTGCATGTGACCAAGCCCCAAATTCATAAATTAAGAGATTGGTTGAATAAACTTTGGTACCAGTTGTCCCTATCACCAAGAAGACAATGTCTTGTTATTTTTTTCCCACTCCAAATTAGCTATTAATTAGTTTCCTTAATTCAAAGAGTATAAAGATCACTGTTTTCAATTAGCCTGGGCCTGTTTTAATGCTGAGCAGTGTCTTAGGAACTGCTGAGAACATATCATAGTAGAGATCACAACACCTCAATATTACTCACATGAAAACTGATAATTCCTTGGGTAAAGACAATAGAGACGCCTTTATAGGGTCCCTTAACTAACCAATCTGAAACCAAATGAAGGCAGCTGAAGGTTGGAACACCATCAGTTTAACTCTATTTTATAATTACTTTTTTTTTTCCTGATGATCTCAGGGTCCTGGGATCAAGCTCCGCATCAGGCTCTGTGCTCATTAGGGAGCCTGCTTCCTCCCTCTCTCTCTGCCTGCCTCTCTGCCTACTTGTGATCTGTCAAATAAATAAATAAAATACTTAAAAAACAAAACAAAACAAAAAAACCCAAAAGGACTGGGTTCAGAGAGTTTCCAAGCTGGTGAACACATGGTGATCTGGGGGTAAGTGACTTGCTATGAAACGGCATGGAAGCTCTGAGCCCTTTTTTCCATAGCTCACCCTATATGTCTTTTCCATCTGGCTGTTCCTGAGTTATAGCTTTTCATGATAAAGTGTTAACCTAGTAAGTAAAATGTTTCTGAGGTCTGTGCGCCACTCTAGCAAATTAATCAAAACCCAGGAGGAAGTCACAGGAGCCAGTGAGTCAAAAGCAAAGGGTAGCCACCTGGACAGGCCAACAGCTCTCCAAATGGAGGACAGTCTTATGGGACTATCTGAATAGATAGCACTAGAAACTCATTGAGTTGAATTACATATATATATATGTAACATACTTTACATATATGATTCATATATAAAATTCAACCTTTTAAAATGCACAGTTTAGTGGTTTCAAGTATATTTACAAAGTTGTACAGTCACTAATTTTATATTATTTCCATCACTCCCAAACTGGTACTGGAACATTGCTTAGCGGGGTGGGGGACCCACACATTGATACTGGGTGAAGCACCCTTTGTATCATATACCCAAAATGACTACACATAGTCTAATCTTACATTTAATTCGTATTAAGCTGTGTCAAATATAATTTTTCTGCTAAAACTAAAAGATTCATTTAAATTATATCTATTCCAAATTTGTAATAGATTGTGTGAGCAACCACATGCAAAATATGACTGTGTGACTATACACACAGTAACATATATTATACTCTGTGTCAAACATCAGATTGCAATATGTTAAACATTAGTTTATCCTAAAATTGTTTGGTAAAAACTGAAAAATGTGATTTGGCTCCTTGTTCTATGGTTTCTTTTGCTGCACATTTTTCAGCCATTACTTGCTCGATGGCACTCAGAATACCTGCCTAGTGACTCTAAGTTATCAATCAAACATGGATGAATCAAAGTCTGGCTTGGGTTTCCCGCTTGGCCAATAGGAAATAAAAATTAGTCTTTGGCTGTTTTGTCCTACTTAAAGTTAAAAAAAAAAAAGTCATATATATGGGAAGCAAACAAAAGCCTTCTGCTAAAACAACTGATAAAACCTACATAACAATTAATGACTTAAAATGTCAAAAAGGCACCCTGGATTTTCCCCCTTAACAAACTCATAGTAGTTTAATTTTAAAGTGCATGTATCAGAGGGGAATAAGTGCAACAAATATATTTGTATTCAATTGAATCTGAGAGTTGGTAGAGGGTCCAAACTGGTAAAGAAAAAATATCCACATTGCCTTGTTTCCACTTTATTGTAGGCCACAGGAGACTGTAGTGAGTGTTCCTTTTACTGGAAGTTTCTTTCAACTCTTGCTGCTTAACAAAAGGAAGCTTACCCTCAGGGAGCCAAGATTTGGGAAAGGCTTGTCTGCTCACATCACGACCCCCTCCCCTTGTTTTATTCTCATTTTTGTGTCTTTGAACACTTGCAAGCTCTACTCCCTGTCCAAACATGGTAAGAATGAAATGGCCTTAAGAAGATCAGAATACTCTTGGGCGCCTGGGTGGCTCAGTTGGTTAAGTGTCCGACTCTTGATTTCAGCTCAGGTCATGATCTCAGGGTCATGATCTCAGGGTAGTGAGATAGAGCCCCGCATATGGATCTGCCCTCACCCTCTCCTTCTGCCCCCTCCCCTCAAAGAAAAAATCAGAATACTCTGGATGATATTAGGCCTCGGTTCTAGGAATGCATGGATGAGGTTCTGAGAAGGAAGTTACCCCAAGTTTGAGCTATTCCAGAGCATTCATTTCTCCTAGGAAAGCCTAGTATTCCAGTGCGTAGACATTGTCCCCATTTTTCCCCATCTGTTTTTTCTCTTCCATCTCCTCTGCCGCATTTTGAAAGCCGTGACTGGGGGAAAAAACTCAGAAAAATGGGAGGTCTTCAGAGTAAGCAAACCCTTCCAACTTTCCTTCTGATGTGTCTGAGTTGGTAGAGGTATGAGAAAAAGTAAACAACAAAACTATCCTATGCAATTCAAGAGGCCAGGATTTAAAAACTGGCTCAGTTTATTTACCCCTGAATAAATCACTAAACCCCTCTGGGCCTCAGCTTCCTCATCTATTAAATGGGCATAAAATATCTTCCTTTACTGGTTTACTGTGAGGAAAGTACCTGACACATAAGTGTTTAATAAATGCTGTTGGCCTTCCTGTGTATGCTGGGAGGAGGTGGAAATCATGGCTGGGAGGGAAAGGGAGGATTGCCTCTAGCTTCTCCACAATTAGAGTCAAATTGGGGTTCAAATTGGGGTTACCCAGGACCCCCAAGGCAGTTACAATTCATTAGGCACACTTTTTGAAAAGGGTTCACGAGAGCTCAATTAAAAATGTTTATAAAAAATAAAAAAAATTATAAAAAAAAAAAGTTTGCTAGAATTCCCCAGTAAAAAAAAAAAAAAAAAAATGTCAGATGAGGGATGCCTGGGTGGCTCAGTTGGTTAAGCAGCTGCCTTCGGCTCAGGTCATGATCCCGGCGTCCTGGGATCGAGTCCAGCATCGGGCCCCTTGCTCAGCAGGGAACCTGCTTCTCCCTCAGCCTCTTCCTGCCATTCTGTCTGCCTGTGCTCGCTCTCTCTCCCTCTCTCTCTGTTAAATAAATAAAATCTTAAAAAAAAAAAATGTCAGATGATATCAGCTTGTTTAGGGTTCTCTGCATAATGCTTTGAGGGGTTTTTTTCAATCAGAACACTATAAAAATACTAGAGGATTTTTTGTGATAGACCAAATTCACACTGTAGAACAAACTGTACACAATTTTGACACAAACTTAGATAGAACGGTGTATGTAATTATATATAATTCACATTTTTATTGTAATTCAGCCCTTACTGATACAAAGATGACAAAAAAGGAGATGAAAAACTGGTAGATGAAAGTAGAACAAAATATAAATCAAAGTGGAACATCATTCCCAGCCACATTTTAGCACCTTTGATTTAGAGAATTATAAAAGTTCAAGTTTCAGACCCCCTTAACGATCATGCAAGCCTGTCGAACACCTGAAGCATGTTATTCATTTTAGATGCACACAAAGATTAGAGTAACTTGGTTTCAGATTACCCAGGCCACTTTTTCAAAGCATTTTACTCAATTTATATATATATATATATATATATATATATATATATATAGCCACACATAAAGATAAATTGATATAAATATCACCATACACATGTCTTTGCACTACCTTTTTTTGCTTACATTTTGTCACCCAGGTTAACTTCATATATTCTTCCATATATGTCACCCCCCCAGGCTAAAATCAGTTTTTACACACACACACACACATATACACAAACACACACGCACACATTTTTTTTTTTCATCATTTGTTTTACAGAAATGGGATTACCTTACATAATATCCAAAGCAGCCCTGGTCTACACAGCTTCAACCCAATCTTTATCCACCTCTTCATCTAACAGTTGGAAGATAAACCAATACCCTTTAGAATTATTTTCAGAAGCTAAGTTGAAACAAAGGGCCTCATCCATCTTTAGTTAAGCTTGGTAATTTGCACATAGCACTTTTTCGGTAAACCCTGATTCCAAAACTTTTTCTAGTTTTTAGTTGTTTTTTTTTTCTTTTCTTCTTAGTACCTGCTGCTCAAAGTACCATTCTGTCTACAAGGGCAAGTTTTCAGAGGTTTCTGAGTAAAAATTGCCCCTAAATATATGTATATTCTACCGGAAGTGGGCACACACACACTGAAGGTCAAAGGAAAGAGTGGAGGGAGAGTGTCATTAGGCACCGCGAATGGATGCTTGAGTTGCCAAGAGAAATAGGCCAGAGATTCCACCTTCCACTAGCACACCAATGCCACTCATTTATGTGTCAGCCTCTCAGCCACTGAGGATCTTGGGGTCTCATTTGGCTTAGTGTCACAGGAAAAGCCCTGAAAAAGCATTGAGCCCTCAAGTCCCCCACTTCACATCTCCAGGCTTCTTCTTAGTGCCTTCTTCCCTCTCTCAGTTTCCCAGTGCCCGGAAGGTGTCATCCTCATTCCCCATTAAAACTGCTTCAAAGAACAAGATGGGATTGGGAGGGAGACAAACCATAAATTACTCTTAATCTCACAAAACAAACTGAGGGTTGCTGGGGGGAGGGGTGTTGGGAGAAGGGGGGTGGGGTTATGGACATTGGGGAGGGTGTGTGCTATGGTGAGTGCTGTGAAGTGTGTAAACCTGGCGATTCACAGACCTGTACGCCTGCGGATAAAAATACATTATATGTTTATAAAAAATTTAAAAAAAAAACTGCTTCAAAGAAAAAACTGGGTGGGATGAACTAGAGGGTATTCTGTTAAGTGAAATAGGTCAACAAGAGAAAGACAGTTATTGTATGATTTCAGTCATATGTGGAATTTAAGAAACAAAACAGAGAAGCATAGAGGAAGGGAAGGAAAAATGAAAGAAGACGAAATCAGAGAGGGAAACAAACTATAAGAGACTCTTAACCATAGGAAAAAAGCTGAGGGTTGCAGGAGGAGAGGGGATGGGGGATGGGATAATTGGGTGATGGGCATTAAGGAGGGCACAGGATATAACAAGCACTGGGTGTTATATGCAACTAATGGATCACTGAACTCTACCTCTGAAATGAATAAAACACTATTTTTTTAAATAAAAGTTTTTTTAAAAAGTAAAAACTTGAGGGATACATTCACACTAAGATCATATCATAAATGAATAATAAGAAAACTTCAACATACCTAGAGTACTGTTTGCATTTTTATTAAAACAAAAGCATTATTTAAAAAAGAAAAATCCAGTAGGGTAGATGTCAAAGATAGCAGACACAACGGAAAGAAGGACTGCAGAGCCTTTCCAACACTCCTGAATGCACACATAAGCCTCCATAAAAGATGGCCCTAAGAGCCCATTACAAAGAATATAGCACTGGAGTTAAGAAAATCTGTGGGTGTGGTTCCAGCTCTGTTGTGCTACAGACCTAGAAACTGAACAAGTCATTCCACTGTCTGGTACCCTATTTCCTCATTTGTAAAGTGAAGGTCTTGAATTAGATTACTTCGAGGTCACTTCAGCTCCAACATGCCAGGGTTCTAGGATTATAATGGCCCTTCTGAGTGGACCACAATATCATCTGGACTTAAAAGAGATCACATGCTTGCCATGGTATCATAAAGGATTTCTTAGCAAATCCAGAATGGAAAGACTCTTCTGTGCCCTAGTCACCTCCCTATCCCTTAACCCCCTCTTACTTTTAAGGTAGAGAGCATGGCTTAAAGAAAATTTCACTTTCAGTTCTATATCAATGACTTGATACCTCATAACACTGTTCCATTTTTTCTCAGTTTTCTATCTATAAAGCTAAACTCTACACTGATGACAGGGTGATCCTCTTTTTTTTTTTTTTTTAAAGATTTTATTTATTTATTTGACAGACAGAGATCACAAGTAGGCAGAGAGGCAGGCAGAGAGAGAGGAGGAAGCAGGCTCCCCGCCGAGCAGAAAGCCCGAAGCGGGGCTCCATCCCAGGACCCTTGGATCATGACCTGAGCCGAAAGCAGAGGCTTTAACCCACTGAGCCACCCAGGCGCCCCTAGGGTGATCCTTTTAAATGTGAAAATCTGGCCATGCCAACTCCTGCTCAATCATCTATAACAGTTTCTCATCATCTCCCATAACAAACACTGTTGGTTCCCAACTCAGCAGCCATTTGTCCTGTTTCCCCTACTTTCTTTCAGAAGCCCAATATTGTTCCAATGTCCTCTACCTGGCCATGTACTTCAGAAGTGGGTGTGTCCCCTCCAGGGGGTGAGTCCAAATTCATCTGAGCCAGTCATGGTGGTTGCATTCCCCTTGCCAGTGAATGGTTTAGGGTTGGGCATGTGATGTGATTTTGGCCACTGAGGCATGAGAATAAGTCTGAGGGGGTGGAGGGTGGGCGTGGGGGAGGCTTCTTAAGGAATGTTTTCCTTCCTGGTTAAAAAGACACACATCAAGTCAGAAAACAAACAAACCTCTCTACCTCATTGATCACCTTGTAATCAGAGGAAGAGCCAGTCTGAGGATAAACCATCATACCAAGAATGGTAGAGCAGAAAAGTGGAAAGAGCCTAGGTCCTTAATGACAGAGTTGAGCCACTGAATTCAGCCATCTTGGAATTTCCTTGCCTTTGAGCGTATTATATATGCTAGTAAGTTTTCTTTAGGATTTAAGCCAGTAGGGTTGGAGGTTTCTGTTACTGCAGAGGAATACCTGCTAATACATCTACAATGGAAAACTAGTATATATTTTTTAGCATACAAGGCCCTTCATATTTTAATCAGCCAATTTCTGTCATTGTGCTTTAGCTAACCCCGCCTTTGCCTAGAATAGTCCCCTCCAAATTGTCCTTTCCAGGAAACACCACTACTCATCCTTTAAATTCCAACAAAAGTATACCATCCTTAATTTTGCCTAGCCTCAGGCAGACTCTGCCGTCCCAATTTCCAATGGCATTTTGTACATGCCTCCATTATGCTGCTACCATTTGCATGCCCGTCAACCACACTAGACTGTGAACTTCTTGCGGGCAGGGGTCTCAAGTGCCTGTTTCTCTCGTATTACAAGCTCCTGAGCATATTCTGATTCATGGGCCCACAATCAATATCGGCTGAGTGAGTGTAACACCTGACTTTAACTATCATTTTAGGAAAAAATGTTACTGCATTCACCCTTAATTTAGGAAGTTTAATTCCTTTTTATCTCAATGTGGGTCTTGTCTAATGCGCTAGGACTCAAATCCACAGAGTCTGAGTAATTGAAATGTCTGAGACAGCATAACCACCAGTTCCTGTGTCCTTCACAAACTTTGAGAGGTGGCTTTGGAGTTCGTTACATTTGATAGTCTGACAAGCAATCATGTTCTCTTTATTAAAAGAAGTGAACAATGGAGGGAAAAGTGCTCACTCCATTTGGAAAGTATACTAATCCTATCCTATAGCTCAGTTCCAAGATGAAGAACTGCTAATGTGTAATAGGGCCACCTCAGCCCTACATCCATCTTGAACACATCAATGCAGGCTCATTTTTTAGAGCGACCAAAACTCTTATCAAATGAAATGTGGAACAAGGAGATTTTAGACCACAAGTCCAGAATCTAAATCCATTCAGCTTAAGCTTTCCTATATGTTGGGAAACCGCTTTGCCAAGATCAGACACCCTCTTTCATACCAGCCTTCACTCTGCCATTTTCTGTCCCCTCCACACACACCACACACAGACAGACATCTGGAAATTCTGTTCAACTTCTTTCTGTAAATATATGCAGCTTGTATGGAGAGCTCTGCTGAGTCCACATCTGCCCAGATGTGAAACAAAAGACACACCCTGCCACGCACAAGATAAGCCACTGGGAACTGGAACCCACAATTTCAGCAATTCCCTATTCAGGCCCCAAGAGCTCTCTTGGAAATGTAGATCACGTTTAGTGTGACAGGGGGTGAACAATTACACTAGGGGTGGGATGACTCATTTAAATAGCATAATTCAAATATCTTATTCATGTCGCAACATCATCGAACTCCTGGGGGGCTGCTATACTCATTGCAGGAAAGGGGGGCGGGGAGCAACAAAGGAAAAAAAATGCAGAGAAATTACCTCGCCTGATGGGCAGGTTCCAAAGACCAAAGGGGGTCAGTGTGAGTAGGACACTGACCTGCCTTAACAATGAGCAGCGCCCCCCCCCCACCCACTTTACACAGGGAAAATAGGGAAATTCCCCTCTACTGTTCCTGGAAGTGGGGGTCCCCACTGACCAGTTACACTGTCTGTCTGAAAAATACAAATGCTAGTCCAGAGTCATTCCGTCGTCAAAATGTGCCAAGTACCTACTATGTGCTAGCATCGGGGATGCAAAGAGAAGACAAAATTCCTCCCCCAAAGCAGATCTCACAGTAGTAGGGAAGACAGACAAAACAGTGTGACCAGTGCTAGAACAGAGACATAGAAAAGACACTTGCAAGAAGACACTTGAATTCTATCTGAGAGTGCTGTTGCAGGCCTCCGAGGACCCATGTCTAAAATGCCTTGAAAGATGAGTAGAATTCCCTAGAGGAGTAGGAAGGGTCTCCTGGGCCCATACAAGATGCAGAAACAAGGCGATGTGCCAAATGATAGGGAGCAGAGACTAGTCTGGGGGTGAGTACTGGATACATGCGGGGTGGGGACAGGCAAGGAGGGCCACTTTTACACCCAGGCCCAGCCTCCAGCTGCCTCTCCAGCCTCATTTCCTCCCACTGGTTCCTCCTGACTCACACTCTGGGCACAACCCTAAACACCACTCCCAGGCCTTCCTGTGCTTTCCTCCCTGAGCACGCACCCTGCCCTCTGCCTTGAGTTTCCCTCACCCTATTCTTTCCTATGTTCCCCTTCTCTCTATCTGGACATTTCACCTCTGTGTGAAACCTCCCGACTTCCCTGGGCAAATCGAGGTGCTTGCCACTCTGCCTCCCCCATTTGGCCACTTGCTAGAAATGACTATGTTTCTATTTCAAAAAAGCATGGATACAGTCCCTGCCTTCAGAGAGCTCAGGAACGGAAAGCCCTGAAACACAGACCAAGACTCATAAGCCATGAATTCAACCCCCAGTGCCCAGAGGATTACTGCAGGCTGAGCTGTCTCGTTCTAACAAAGGGTGCAAGGACGGAAGGCCACATCCCTAAGCCAGCTCCACTCTGTCCATGGCCCTCACTTAACCTTTCCAATTCCAGCATCTCTCATTGCATTGTCTCAACCCATGACCCCAATCTTGTTTCGTCCCTTTAATCCTCCATTTCAAAGATTGCTCTAGTCTTTTCCTGTCCACAACCAGTTGTCAAGAGACAATATGACTGTAAGTGAGAGAACAAGCTTTGACTTCAGGCAGAGCTAGATGTTTATCCCAGCTGCAGCAACCCAATGACTTGCTCTGAATTTAAGGAGATGACAGCATTTAACAGCTCCAAGACAGAGTAAGGTCTCAACAAGCCATAACCCTTGTGGCCATTGATTAGCTTTGGGGTCCCCCATCATTGCACCATCTCCAAGTTTCATATCTATTATCCTGAGTTCCACCAATTTTCTCCCTTCCCTTTCCTTCTCCACCCTATCCTTTATCTTTCAGTAAGAGTGACAGATCCTATACTGCTGTAAGACCTCCCAAGCTTCATAGAGGAGATGGCATTATGAGTCTAAAAGACCTTTGCATCTGGGGCTCTGACAAGAAGAGGGTATTCCAACAAGTACATAAAGACAGAGACAGGAAAGTATGTATTTAGAGTTCTTGTAGGGGACTGTAGGCTTTCTGTTTGGCTGGATGGTTGGGTCCATGCCAGAGATGTTTAGAGGTCAGGATGGACAGAGTCTGAGACAATCATCTGCAATTTTGGGGAAATCACAAGCATAGATTTGTGGGGATGGGGAAAGTGGGAGCAGGATATAAGTTGACTTATACAGGATGCACTGGGAAGGGAAGGGGCCCAAGACACATGTCCCTCCATAAGGATGACCCTCTTGTCATACAAAAGTCAGAAATTCAGAAGCCCTGAGTTCCAAGATCTTCAACCAATGAAGGACATGACCTTGGGACTTCATTTAGCTCATCTGCAAAATGAGAAGCTGGACTTCATGTGGAGTTACCCAAGTTCAAATACAGCCTGGTCACTTATCAGAACAAGACTTTAGGTACGATACTGAATTTTTTGATGTCATCATTTCCCTCATTTGTAAAATGATGGCAAGAGCAAAATACTTCCCTTACAGTGCTGTTGCAAAGACATGGCACAGACAGCCAGGCTTGGCACATGATAGGAATTTAAAAAGGAAAAGAAAGAGAAAAATGGTGACTGTCGAAAGTCCTTCCAGCTTAAAAAGATTCACAACGCTTCCTATTACAGTCTTTTTTCTTATTCAGAAAAAGATCTGGAACACAATCTGGGCTAGTCTGGGGTACAACATGAAAATTTCCTTTTCATCCATTTAAAAAAATATGATTTGAGAACATAATGATCCTTTCCAGATACACATTGTCTTCAGAATATGGAAATGTATCATTAGGAAGATAGAAAAGCAATGTAAAAGCCCTGAAAACAATAAAACTCTTGTTAAGCGTTTGATTTCTAACTCAGACTTCGCCAGCATTTCGAAGAAGAAGGGCTAACAAACAGCTATGCAGGCACACCACTCGTGTCTTCGTGTGACTCCTGGAGACTCTGGAAAGCAAACAGATCACAGAACTATAACCAAGTGCTTCCCAAAGTCAACCAAACCTTAGATGTCCCCAAATTTGTCTGTGGCAGATCAGTTTTGACCCCTTCCAGAATCTGGTGATCAAAAACATATGACCTGTTTCAAGACTCAGGCCAACAAGGTCCTGTTTCAGTGCTTAAAAGAAATCCCAGGAGTTTTCAGTCCTATTCCACCCTTCCACACACCTTGCACTTACCCACCATAAGGAAAACATTTGTCACACTGCAGTTTCTGGACGTCTGTCTTCCCCAGAGACTGAACATAATAAGGGCATGTCTCCTTCATGTTTCTCTCCCCAGTGCCTCCTATATGACAGTCACCACACCTACTGCATATTCAACCCCTGTGATCCAAGGCAGCCTGACACAAAAGTGGGTCATAGTCTTGGAATTACACCCACTATATCCCAAAGAACTGAAGAAAAAATATACCTGGAATACATGGGCGAACGAGCATTCACATCCCATGCCATTCTTTCCACCCCAAATACCCTTTCCTTTCATTTTGACACTCAGGTCTCCTTCAGAAGGCATTTCCTTATCGATCTCTACTCACTTCTGACTATGTCTCACCACTGTGCCTCTCTTAGTAATTAGTACTATGTGTGTTAGAGGAATTTTCACCTCTTTCACTCTGCAGGAGTGTGCTGCCCTGAGGAGGCTCTTTCTGCCCTTTGGGTCTCCGTCGTCTACTCAGAAAGCTCCCCCACTTCCTAAGCCTCCCTCTTCCTGCCCTCCTTTCCCACAGAAGGAACATCTCTGAGGTGGATGGAGCAGGGCCCAGGTCAGAGATTCTCACCAGACTATTCATCACAATCACCTACAAAAGTTGGAAAATAATAGTTTGCGGCTCTCTGTTCATCTTCATTCAAAAGATGGCAGTATCTTCTTATGCAGTGCCAGCTGCATCCCCAAGACATGATGGTGAAGGTCAGAGTTAATGGATTTGGTCATATTGGGTATCTAGTCACCAGGGCTGCTTTTAACTCTGGCCAGGTGGATATTATCACCACAAATGACCCCTTCTCATTGACCTCAAATACATGATCTACATGTTCTTCTGATTCCACCCACGACAAAGTCAATGGCACATTCAAGGCTGAGAATGGGAAACTTGTCATCAAGAGAAAGCCCATTTCCCGGGCACCTGCATGGCTCAGTCAATTAAGTATCTGCCTTCAGCTCAGGTCATGATCCCAGTGTCCAGGGGTCAGGAGTCCTGCATCAGGAAACCTGCTTCTCCTTCTTCTGCTTCCCCTGCTTGGGCTCTCTCTCTCAAATAAATAAATAAAATCTTTAAAAGGAAAGAAAAGAAAAGAAAAGAAAGCCCATCTCCATCTTCTAAGAGAAAGTTCCTGCCAACATCATGGGGTGATGCTGATGCTGAGTACTTTGTGGAGTCCACTGAGGTCCTTCAGCACCATGGAGAAGCCTGGGGCTCATTTGAAGGGTAAAGTTAAGAGAGTCATCATTTCTGCCCATCCTGCTGATACTTCCATATTTGTGATGAGTTGGAACCATGAGAAATATGACAACTCTCTCAAGACTGTCAGCAATGCCCCCTCTACAACCAAATGTTTGGGCCCTCTGGCAGGAGTCATCCATGATAACTTTGGCAGAGTAGAGGGCCTCACGACCACAGTCTCTGTCATCACTGCCACCCTGAAGACTGTCAATGACCCCTCTGGGAAGCTGTGGTGTGGTGGCCAAGAGACTAGTCAGAACATCATCTCTGCTTCTACTGGTGCTGCCAAGGCTGTAGACAAGGTCATCCTTGTATTGAATGGGAAGCTCATTGGTATGGCCTTCCATGCCCCCATCCCCAACCAACATGTGAGTCATGAATCTGACCTGCAATCTGGAGAAAACTACCAAATATGATGACATCAAGGTGGTGGTGAAGCAAGCATCCCCCTCCAGGGCATCCTGGGTGATGCTGAGGACCAGCTTGTCTCCTGTGACTTCAACAGTGACAACCACTCTTCCACCTTCAGTGCTGGGGCTGCGTTGCCCTCAATGACCACTTTGCCAAGCTCATTTCCTAGCACGACAATCAATTTGGATACAGCAAATGAGTGGTAGATTTTGTGGTCCACATGGCCTCCAAAGAGTGAGAGACAGACCCCTGGACCACCAGCCTCATCAAGAGCAAGAAGAGAGAGGTCTAATGCTCCTACAGAGTCCTTGCCCCAACTCCCGTCTAACATACTGAGAATCTCCTGACCTCTACACAGTTTTCATTCTAGACCCTCTGAAGAAGGGGAGGGGCTTGGGGAGACCTGCTTTGTCATGTACCATCAATATAGGACACAGTACCCAGCCAAAAACAAAAAGGAAAAATAACAGTTGGGTATGTGTAATCATTGCTTTCTGTTCTGGAAGAAAAGAGATCACAAGCCACTGTTGGAAGTGTTTGCCTTTGGAAGGAAGAAGGACTAAGGGCTGGATGAAAGGGGTACAGTCTTTCTTTCCTATACTGTGAATTTTTACTTTGGGTATGCATGTCATTTAATTTTCTTAAAACATGGGAAAAAAAACAGATGTTCAAAGTCTGATCCCAGATATGATTTTTTAGAATATCTGGGAAGGGGCCTCAGCAGCTGTATTTTATTTAAAGTTTTGGGTGATTTTGATGCAAAGGCAGAGTTGGGGCCCATGGGGGAGGAAAAGGGTATATTCATATTGTACAGGTGTGAATACACATGTGATTGTATGTGGGAGGGTAGCAGTTGGGAGCAAGATTCTACAACTAAAAAAATAATAATAATAATTCTCCTCCTCTTCAATATTCTGTGCATAGAGTTTTCTCAGCCTTCTCCCCAGAAGCCAGATCAGACAGTGGGCTCAGTGTCCACTGCCTAAGAAAAGGCCAGAATGAAGCTTATTCCCCACTGGAGGGTGAGTAGTGAGGGGCAATAAGTATGGACTCAGAAGCCAGGCAGCCCAGATTCCAGTCCCGGCCCTAACTGTGCCTTCCAGACATTTCTCTCTGCCTTCATGTCCTCAGTTATGGTTGATGTGTGTTGCTATGCCCAGAGTACTTAGAGCCATGTCCAATGCACAGTGCATCCCTGGCTATCAGCACAAGGAAAGCAGGGGGGGGCCCTCCTTATCATGAAAGCTGAAAGAGGTCACCCCCTACTTCCTCTGTGTCCTGGCAGAACCACACTGTTGTCCCTGTGCAATCACGCCATGATGCCGTTATCTGTGCACATGCCTGTCTGCATGACTGGGGTGTTAGTGCCTGTGGGAGACATCACTTCCCATGGGATTTGTGTCCTCCCTTTCACAGAGAGCAGTAGGGGCCTTTGAGAAACTGTAAAGCATGCCAAAGAAGGAGTCACTTAGTTAGTTGCAAAGCCAGAGCATCTCTTTCTTGCAGGAAGCCATCCTTGACCTAGCCACATTTAACCATTGACTCCTCTTCCTCTGTAGACTCACCTCCTGGTAGCCTGTCAACACCACCTGAGGCTGAAATTCCATCTCTCTCCCAAGGCGAGGGCTCCCGGGTGATGAGCTTTTTCTTCTCCCATGTTACACACGTCCAGATTTAACTGCGTTTCTTGGCACACAGCAGGAGTGCAATAAATGTCTGTTGAGTCAGATTGCGGTTCTCCTCTGACCCTCCCTGACATTCTCTCAGACTCCTACAGAAGGCAAACAAGATGTGAACCGGATGTTGAGTCTCCATATCAATGGAGGTGCGGTGGAGGTAGAGGTAGGTTTACCTCTAAGAGAAGCATTTTTTTTTTTTTTAATAAACAGTCTGCAAACACTTGAAAAAGAGGAACAAGGTGTGTCCTGGTTCTAAAATCCGAGATAATTTTACTTCATCGGCAGCAGGGTCCTTTGTTCTTTATTAAAACTGCTTAGGAATAACCTTGCCACGCTACTGTTACTATTAATAATGTGTAGACCTTATCACATTACAAATTGTATTATGAAAATTGAGTGCCAACACCAGGGAAAACTGATAGGACAGAGCTACCTCATTCTCTGATAAGGGAGCAGACTTCTTCCGACTCCCTTCTGCGCCTGCGAACAAACTGCAGGCTCCTCAGCCCCCACCCTCTCCGCCCTCGGGTACCAATCAAAGGGATCGGTGAGGCCCTTCTGCCAAGTGCCGCCAAGCCTCCTGAAGAACTGGCGAGGAGCTGCTGCACCGAGGCCAGCAGTTTGCATTCAGAACAAACAGCCGGCCTTTCAAAAAGACAGGGACCCAGGCCAATCCACACAGTTCTCAGTTTTTATAAGGACATCTTCCCATACTTTCCACCTCAGGCTTCCAAACCACACTTGTCAATAGGGCGTGGTCCTCACTTTCCACGTCTTAGCCTCCTCTTGTGTGAATCAGGAATTCTTCTAAACAAAGAAGGGGTAGGAGACTGGCGGGGGGGGGGGGGGGGGGGGGTGCCGTGGGGAGCCTCTCACTAGATCTGCCCCTTTTTCCACTCAGGGCTGCCCAGGGGCTCCCCAGGAGGACCTTAACACCCTCTTCTGATAGTAGTGCTCTGTGAGGAGGCTACATGCAACACTGTCAGGGAGAAGGAGAAGGTTTCCATCTTCATACAGTTCAATAAACCCTCTTTGGTGGGGCATGTCCTCCATTAGGAGCTAGAGCATCCTTGTCCTGCCAGCAGCAGGAGGACCCAGAGAGGAAAACCAAATGAGATCCACACCTAAAGAGTGTCTGGTTTAACTTCCTCAAATCACTCTTATTCTTCCTGGGAAAGGCCTGCCCAGCGACCCAGACTGATTCTCTGGATTTCAAATGCAAATTGCACACACACGCACGCACACACAGGCACACACACGCTGTGAGAGTTTTTATGGGGTAAATGGTGGCGTCATAAACGTCCAAGTTCAGCACCACTTTTTAACTTTCCATCACCAGGCCTTATCTTTCCAGAAAAGAGATGAAAAGGTCTGAGGGAGGGAGGTGATCACAGAGATGGGAATGGCTTTTATTAAAAGAGTGTTTTCCCAGACCTTAACTAAACCTCATCCACTTTCGTCAGTCAGGGCCGACAGTTGAGAGCAATATTAGAGGAGGTAATTGCATGTATCAGTCAACAGCTTTTGTCCCGCGGCCGCTGAGAATTACAGTAAAACGGGCACAGGAAAACAGCATACTGGATTAAAGGCAAAAAAGCTCTTTCTCCAGTTTCTCTCTACTCACCAGCTGTTATGTTCGGCTACAGAGACAGAAGCAGCAATAATATCTGGGGGAAATCTAGCCTACCACAGTCTGGGTTTTTTTTTTTTTTTTCCTCCTTCTGTTTTTCCTCCGCCTTAAAAGTGATTAAGCTTCGACTTTAAAGAGAAACTTTTTCAAAAAGCTTTCTATCTCACCATAGTAACTAAGCTATTGACCGTATATGAATTTTTCTCCCATTCAAGTATATGAACACATATAAACCGAATCTTCTACCCTTGCTCAGGCTGACTGTACAACAGCCACCCCAGAACTGTTGATGTCACTTGGGAACACCTCCCCCATAGATGCTAATTCAGTTAAACAGTTGACAAGACATAGATACATTTTATGTACATTTGATTGTAAGTCACACTAAGTTAAATCATGCCGTGCTGAAGAGTTAACAGCGGGGTCTGAAATTCACCCCTGCTAAGTAGGAGTTGGAAGAAGAGAGAGAGGAGAAAGAAATGCCTATCCTTGTGCACTGAGCACAAATTTGCACAAGAGAAGTGTGATCGTCACCAGCTCCCTGGTGCTCCGGACACCACACACTGGCCCCCTTACCCCCATGCTAAAGGAACTCCCTTTCTCTCAAACATGGGAAAATAAACGAGTCTGTCCAAAAGCTGTCAGAGACTTTGGACACAAAAGAGGAACATTCTTAAGGCCAAGTCAAGGGTACCCGAGAGGGAGAAGTGGCTAAGCTGGGAAGGACAGAGACCAACTCCAGCAGGATAGCAGGGACCAGAGAGTTGTGACCCTGGGTCATTTCTGAGTGCCTCAGTGAAAGCGCAGAGCTGAGTCAGCTCCACCGTTGACTCTGACTGAGGCCAGTTGGGACATGGATGCAGTGGATCACAATGAAGCTGTTGTTTTTAATGAATTTAATTCTTAAATACTTGAAATCCTATAGCCAAGATCAACTTCATGATGCAACAGTTAACGGGTTTTGTTTTGTTTTGCTTTTTACAGATCAAAAGCTGAGGTTTAGAAAGGTGAGGCAACTCACAAGACATAGTCAATGAGTAATACAGGTAAGATTCAAACTCAGCTCTGTCTTTCCTAAAGCCTTGCTCACGCCACTACAACTTCACCCTGGGGTGGTGCGTGTCTAGCAGTACTTGAGTGTGGACACCAGGGATGTAGGGAGCTACAGGATCTACAGAATAAAACTTAGCATCTTCCTGGGACTTCAAATGTATTTAAATAACGGTGAGTATAAAATAGAACAGGAGGAATAGGGTGGTGTGGGATTAAGTAATTGCATTAATCAGTATTTTATAGCATACTTTTTCACATTAAATTCAATGGCTGTGGGGCACCTCGGTGGCTCAGTGGGTTAAGCCGCTGCCTTCTGCTCGGGTCATGATCTCAGGGTCCTGGAATCGAGCCCCGCATCGGGCTCTCTGCTCAGCGGGGAGCCTGCTTCCTCCTCTCTCTCTCTCTCTCTCTCTCTGCCTGCCTCTCTGCCTACTTGTGATGTCTGTCAAATAAATAAATAAAATCTTAAAAAATAATAATAATAATAAAAATAATAAATTCAATGGCTGTATTAGAGAGTAGGATGCAATATTCCTATTTTTTAAAAAGATTGAATAGGTAATGAATTAATACGATTCAAATTCAAACACTACAAATAGTACAAACTGGAAAGTTTCTCTCTCACTTATCTCCAAGCCCCAATTCCCAATTCCCAATTCCCTTCTCAATAGGCAAACTATTACCTATTTTATGCATATGCATATATGCATATGATAGGGTAAGTACATATATAGTCTTTTTTTCTTCTTTAAGCAAATAGCAGCCCACTAGACATGATTTTCTGCACATTGCTCTTTTTCATTAAACAAGAAATCTTGAAGTTCATATCTGTAAACAAAGTATTCCCTCATTCTTGTTGACAGCTTTTAGTACTTCATTAAATTGACACATCGTTATTTACTTAACCAGTGCTATTTGTGGACTTTCAGAATGTCCTGAAAACTTTGCCACTACAAACAATGCCTCAATTAATAATCTTTTACATGGATCACTTCACACATTTGAGAATATGTATGTGGGATGCATTGCCACAAGTAGGACTGCTAGGTCAAAGGCATTTGCATTTACATTTTGACAGATATTAACAAATTTCTCTCTATGGAGGTTGTACCAATTGGCAGAGAGCCATTTCTTAGTATTATCAAACTCTTTTAAGTTTGCCAATCTGACAGGTGAAAAATGAAATCTCACTGTCATCGTAATTTGCATTTTTCTTCTCCTGGGTTGAGCTGAATAGCTTTTCAGGTCCTTAAGAGCCATTTTTCTTTCATTTTCTGCAAACTGTCCATATCCTTTCCCACTTTTTATGGGATTTTGGGCTTTTTTAAATTGGCTTGCAGAGTTCTTTAGAAGGTACAGAAACTAGCCCTTTGTCTGAAACTTGAGTTGTACAATTTCTCCAGGCCCACCAGTCCACCTCCTCTTGTCGGTTTCCACTGAGAAACCCAGCCCCACCATGGCAGTATGGCGTGAGCATCCTGAATGGCCCCATGTGGACCCATGCTGACCCATCTATATACCTGGACTCTCCTGAAACCTACTTGCTGCCTGGCCAAGCTTCCTTCCACATCCTGGTTTCTTTCCCCAGGGCCTGCTTATGTCCAACGGACATCCAAGTCACCCTGATCTAGCTATTCCATCTCCAGGCTCCCCTGAAGAGGTGAGGAGATAAGGGAGAGGCAAGAACTGGTACATATTCTCAACACCAAATCCCCACCCTGTATTTATACACAGCACTGTTTCTCCTCCACTAAGCATTTCCCACAGAACCGCTCGATGATAATAATCACTATCATGTGTTGAACATTTACTGCGTGCCAAGCACTGATCAAAGCACCTTGTATATAATAATTCATTTCATCTTCAAAACATCTCGGGAAGGTATTATTATCAACAACCCATTCTACATAGATGACAACACAAGTGACAGAAATGTTCACTAATTTGCCAAGGGTCTTAAGGCCAGTGTGAAGCCAGGCATTCTGGACTATAAATCCACCCAATTCAACCCAACAGGCATTCTGGGCACCACTCAGGTTATATATATCACATGTATGCATGCATGCGCGCACACATACACACACACACACACACACACACACACACACACACACTGCAATGCAGGGAAATTTCACTAATATTTTATGAGATTAAGGAATACTTTATCCTAATACCAACATGATATGAGATCTTGTGGGGCTTATATTAAGCCATGATATTGCAAGTTAAACATGTTTGAGGACTTAGCTTGCCTAGTTTTTACCGAAAGCCAAGTAAGTGGTATGTAAGTCTGAGGAACTATCCATCAACTTTCAAAGAACCAAGGAAATAATACCTAGAAGAACATGGCTTAAGACTTGTGACCTGGGCTGATCCCAAGGGCCTACCTGGAAGTGATGCTCTCTTACTGAAACTGCTACAACTCTCCTATCCAAGGCAGAAACGCATCCCAACCCTCAGCACATGCATACGACAAACCTTACTACAAATAAGTGACTTAGGGACACCTATTTGTACCTTATATCTTCAAGGCCTAGGTCTATTAAAAAAACAAACAAACAAACAAACAAAAACCCTCCCCCAATCCAAACTATATCTCAAAGCCAAATATTCTGGGATGGACAGGAGGACCCCCAGAGTAACTCATTCAGCTCCGTTTCTGCCATGCCAGATGAGGCCAGCTCATGTCTGCCCTCCATACCTTCTCATTCCCTAGATGACCACAAAGGGAAAAAGCAAACAAATAAACAAAAAACAGTCCATGTCTTTATCCGTATGGTATCAATGCAGCTCAAAAAGATGGTTTCTACACTGTGCCCTCTATCTTGGACAGCTGTGGCTGAAGGAGTTTGAAAGCCAGTCTGCCCCCTGACTGAGTGGTTCTATGCAGGAACAGGTAAAATACAACTCTCTTGCACTAATTCTATAAGGGATTCCAGCCAGTGTCTGTTACTAACTATACAGTTAGATTTTGAATACTCAGGGTCTAATAAACCAGATGGTGATCTAATTCAATTTTTAGTTCCTCTATCAATATTCCCTTTTGATCAATGGACCATTAATTCAACCCTTGGGCTGAAGGAGAATCTATTCATTTATCATGTTCTGAGTCCTTATTATGCTATAGGCACCAGAAATAAAAAGACTAACAAACAAACAAAAAAGTTCCTACTCTAAGGAGCTTATAGTCTGTTAAGATACAGGGATTGAAAAAGAAAAAAAACTTTTAAGGGCTATTGCAATGCTAGGGAGCTTCTGCTTGGATGGAAGTTAAGAGTCCACAGGATGACCCTTAAGAACTGAAACCAGGCTAGACGGCAAAAGAGATGCAGGGGAAGTGATGACCGAGTGAAGGCACTAGCAGGTCTAGAGGTAGTGGGGGGGAAGTCATCCGAGTAGAGGTGCCTCATGAGCAGAGGCCCAGAGATGAGAAAGCTGCCCCCACGTGAGAGGCTACAGCAGTTGAGCATGGCTGCAGTCTGAGGTTGGGAGAGGAAGCCCCCAAACAGGAGCGGGGCCAAACTGTGAAAGCCCCACACTGTGCCACATGTGTCCCACTGAAGGTGATGAAAGCCATGGAAATATATGCAGCCTGAGCGTGGGATCACCACAGCAAAACTGCTCACGGGACTCATAATTCATAATAGAGTCCAAACGACTGTTGAGGCTTAATAGGTTAGTGTTTCGATAAGAGACAAAATCTTCAGCCAAAGAATGACTCCAAATGTAGAATTTGGAAAAATCAAATGAAATCGGTGGGATAAGTGTCTGGGTGGGAGAAACACCACTGGCATTTCCCAAATCACACTAAACAATATCTACCATTTCTTTCATTAGCACAAAATTTCACGCACACACACAGACAGTATCACATATACATCAGGTTATTCATTACAGTATTATTTATAATATCACAAGATTGAAAACCTAAATATTTATTAATTTGGGACTGTTTAAACAAATTATGGCATATATATAAAATGGAATACCATGAAGCTATAAAAAAGACAAAGGAAACTCATTATATACCATGTAAAAAGAGCTTTGAATTATAGTATTGAGTGGAAAACGCAGAACAATGCATATACTGCACTACCATTTTTTCCATAAAAGATAAGGGGAGGAGGAGGAGAGAAAAGACTTGCATTTGGTAGTGCATGCATAAAACAACTCTGGAAGGATACGCGAGAAAACAATGGCATTTGGTTGCCAGTGGGAAGGGGAAGGAGGTGGCTGGGGAAAGCAGGTTTCACTATATTCTCTTTTGTTCCTTTAGAATGATGTAAATGTATTACCTATTAACAACTGTCCCTGTCCTTGAATAGCTCACAGACCAAACCGGTAAACACATGGACAATGGAAAAGAGCTCATTTAAAGTATCTAATAGGCTATAACACGAAGGTAAGAGAGGACTTGAAAAAATATCTGGTCCTGAGCAACAGAAAATACAACTGGAAAAGATCGTATTCCTCCCATTTCAGTCACTTTTTCTGTTGAGCAATCCTCGACCATTCTCAGCCCACGTCCTGCAGGCACTTTTCATGACTGAATGCCCAGGGGGATCCTTCCCGAGTCCCCTCACTTTACAGATGTGGAAATGGAAGTACAGCAAGATGAAGGGGCTTGCTTCAAGCCATGTGGGTGGTTAGCAGTGTCCTGAGTGAACCCTCCATGGTGTCCCGTCTGGCAGACAGACGCCGACACTACCTCGAAACCAGTGACTTTGGGGGCGCTCGGGACCGGCCAAGACACAATCTGGTCTGTGGAGATTCCACCTGCCAGTCCTCTTTGGAGACATTGAGTAACCTCTGTGCCCACCAGCCAGTTAGATGCCACCTCCACTTCTCCTCAGCAGTGGCAAGTGAGCAAACCCATCCAAGGAAGACAGGAGTCCATCCTCTCCTGCTCATCAGTACCCGAGCTCCCTTGGTCCCGGCCACTTCGTGAGACCGGCACCCAAACCCTGGGACTTCTACGTTGGTTTTTGCGAGGAACAGAATGGGATCCTCTGTTCAGTTAACAAACAGAAATCTCAACAATAAGTTACTGATCCTGCCTTCAATGAAACAAAATAACAGCCTATCAACCTATCATCCTCAAGCTCCAGCCTCTAATGTCTGGATAGGATAGAGCGGATCTGTGGCCATTTGCAAATTTGCATGCAGCCAGGCAGGCAGCAGTGAGCCTGGCTTCAGAAACAGACTGGAGCTTAGCCTGAGGTGGCGGGAGTCCTTAGGGATTTCAGAGCCCCGACTTGCTAATATATCTTTCATTTTTTCCACAGAACTGCTCTTCCTGTCCAGGACCTTTCGTTGCTCCCCAAACTCTACACAGTTAACTGTTGATCTCCCCTCTGCCCTCCTCATCAGCCTCTTTATTCTTGCTCCTTCCTCTGAGCTTTCCAGCCGCAGCCCCATCCTAAAAATAGCTGCCCCCCCCCCTTCATCCTGCCTGCTTTTTCACCTTTGGTGCTCTTCCTTTTTTCCTTTCATTTCTAGGTGTCTTTAGACTATGAAGGGGGAATCTCACTTCAGCAAATTGAATAATAAAACAGTCATAATGTGTATCACAAAAGTAGTGAATATTTATTGAGCATTTACTTTATGTCAGGGATTGAGCTAAATAAATAAATAAATTTAATAAAGAAATTTAATCCATCAATTGTGATCTTGGAATAAAAACATCTTCTGTTTAGCAAGCTATTTTTGTCTCAAAACATGAATGGCCTGTGGAAACAGACTATGATTGGTTTCCACACTATCTACTTACTACGATGACAATAATCGATTGTGTTACCATACGACTGCTTTCAAGTAGCCCTTAATTGTGGGAGAGCCACACTCTAGAACAAACCTTCTGGCTGTATGATATTTGCACTGTAGCCAGAAATGGAAGGATGGATGACCCTCCCCTTCCACCCCGGGAGAGCCATGAGACAGAGCTGTCTCGGTTTTATTCTGGTGGTACCCAAACTCAAATTTCAACATCTCTCGCCAGAACCACATCACTTCAGCTTGAAATGCAGCAATACAAGGTGACAACCCAATGGCCGCCGTCTTAAGAGTCTGGGAGAGAAAAGAGTGTGAAGATGAACTTTGAAAATCTCTCTCTTCTACCTACCAAGTTCTTATCGAGTGTAACTGCCTGGGTTGGGAACGTTGATAATGTCTTCCTCCTAATAAATTCCGCTAGAACTAGAGATCTAAATAACTCATGGAGCTTATGATAATATATATTCTGTGCTCCTCATTGTGCACTTATTTAAATGACTCGGTTGCTGAATATTTATCTTGTTCATTCTATTAAGATAGCATCTGAACCTGTCCTCCCCTCCTCAAATCTTTTCCCGCTCTCATTGGTCTGCCTTCCACATGCTGCCATAGTGTTATTTCCAATAAAAATATCTGACCAGAATTAGAAAGACTTATCATCCCTTAACTATTTTGCCCATTGATATATCCCAAGACCAATAGGCAAGAAATATGTTTTTAACAAATAAAGGAATTCATTAGAGGCCAAGAAAAGCACATTAAAATAGGAAGTTATTGTTATCCATCCACCTACATTTTTTTGTTTGTTTTTGTGTGTTCATGATTCTTCCCAGTGCCAGCAGCAGTGTGGTCAATGGAGCATCCTTATATTCTTGATGAGAGAACTTGACAACAGAGTTTTTCAAAAAGTCTTCATACTTTTCATTCTGAGTGATTAATTTACCTTACGAAATTAATTTAAATATTGGACAGAGAAAACAGTTTTCTGTAGACAATGGCTGCCAAAGTATAAAATACATGGAGTCCAGCAATAATGAAATGTGCGGCCATGGTGGCACAGCCACTCAATGAAGTAGTATATACTTATCAAAAGTGATTATTAAGGGCGCCTGGGTGGCACGGTTGGTTGGGCAACTGCCTTCAGCTCAGGTCATGATCCTGGAGTCCTGGGATCGATCGAGTTCCACATGGGGCTCCCAGTTCCATGGGGAGTCTGCTTCTCCCCCTGACCTTCTTGCCTCCCTTATGTTCTCTCTCACTCTCTCTCTCTCTCTTAAATAAAATTTTTCTAAAAAAGTGATTATTAGGTTTATATAGTAACAGGTGTAAAAAGTAACAGCACACACACACTGTGAATACCTCTGTCAAATATTCTTAGACACATGCAGAAAAGTGCTAACAAGGGGAACTGGAGTTGAATTCTGGCTTCCCCATTTATAAATGGTGTAAGTTTTGGTGGGTTAATCTCTGTGGCCCAATTTCCTCACATTAATTATAATGCAATGATAAAGATAACAATAACAAAGTAAGTGCTATCTTCGGAGTGCTGTGGCTGACGGGATAAGCAGTGAACAGATACGCTTACTATAATGATGACTATAAGGGTGATGGAACTGGGCTGCTCTGTCTTTGTTTCCTAAATCCTCAGTGATGTGCTAATAGTACACACATCAGGACTGTGATCTCTTTATCTTTCTCCTCTCTCCTCTGGGAGAAACGTCTGGATCTGGATTACTACAGCCATGGTGCTTTTGTCCTCTTCTTCCTAGAAATCCCTATGGTGCTTCCTGCTTGAAACTATTGCTTGGCAGTATTTTTATGTAGCCTGGAATTCATCATTACATTTTATATGGACATAATGATCTCTGCCTCCCCCAGACATGACTTTCAGGAACAGGGCATTTTGGGGCCCTCCTCATGGACCTTCTGGCACAAGTCCAAATAAGCCACAACAAGTTATTTTGATTTTTAAAATATGTTGATTTGGCGATCATACAGATGGAAGTGTGCAGATTGCCCACAATTTCAACATCAGGTCTTTCTCCATTTCTTCCTCAATCATATTTTATTTCTCCAGGGTGACATAGGTGCTAAAAAAACAAATAAATCCTAGGACAGTTTTCCTTGATTTGTTTTTCACATCCACTTGGTTTTAAAACTCAGCAGAACCTAAAGTTTATCTTGTCTCTGAGATTAATTAAATTTGTACCTTTCCCAAACACAAATATAATAATTGAGGCCAGTGGTATTTAATGCCTAGAAAAAAGGATGTACCCATTGAAAAGCCAGAGGATAGGCCATCAATGACTTCCTGGGAAGAACCCCTTGGAAAGCAGAATTCCCTTCAACAATTTGAAGGATGCTCCCCATCCAAAGGTAAGTATTTCTGTTTAAAGTCTTTTGTGCCCATTATTTCCCTAGGGCAGGAGCCCTGCAAGCAAATACCTTTAAACTGTGCCAGCTCCTTTTTTGTTTTCCACAATTAGCTTATCTCCAATCATATAAACACACACATACACACACACACACACACACACACACACACGTACACACGCACTATGACAGTCTTTGGTTGTGGAGTTAAAACAGGAAAATAAAGGTTTCTTTAACTTTGAGAGTTGGGTTTGAGGACAAACCAGATTAAAGCTTCGATAGACATACAAAATAATAGATGAATACTGTTGTCTGCTTTCCTTAAATTATTTTATTAGAAAGAACATATTAATTATAATGGAAGCAAACTTGGACTCTGTGGGTTTCTAAAGAAAATTCCTTTGTAGCATCACGGCAGGATTTCCCACCATTTTTCTCTTTCTGATGAAATTAACTCCCCATGGTTGGTCAGCAGGATAATCTAATTTTAGCCAATCAGCTTGGGAGCTGCCGTTGACCTCACAAAGGGAGAGAAAAGTATCTGCAGTCATAGCAACCGCCTGCTCAGCTCTGATCATCTCTGGACCCTTCCGCCTAATGACAGACACCGGCTTGCTTCTTAGATGATTAATCTTTTCCCCTGTGAACCTCCTTGAATACATTAGCCAAACAAGTCTGATAAATTTGTTTATCCCAAGACAATCATTAGAAAATTACCTGCAAAAGTAATTCTCACTAGAGCAGTTTGTGAATGGAAAGCCATATGGCAGATGAGAGCAGAAATAAGCAATAAAATCTCTCGCTGTACGTTGCAACAGGTCAGGGAAGTTATTTCCCCTTTAAACTTTATCATTTTACATCCAATCACAAAAGCACAGCAGCCTAAAGCCCATTTTACATGGGCAGAAGAAACCTTTATCCAGTCACTAGTCATTCCTCCAACACTGTACCTACTACGTGTTGGGCTCTAGAGATGCGCCACTGAATATGAGCTTTCTCTGCCATCCTCAATCCTACTGCGCAGTGAGAAGAGACACATGTGTAAAGAGATAATTACAGCACACCATAAGGGCCATAACGGAGACAAAACAGAGAGCTCTGCGAGCAATGAAAAGGAGGGGATAACTGTCTGTTTTTCCAGAGTCAACAAAGAATGTCATGGCTATGACATTCAAATTAGGCAAAAAGGATGAGCAGGATTTTCCCAAAATGGAAGAGTGTTCTTTGCAAAGAGAAGAGCGTGAGAAAGGCATGAACTTTACGGACAACTGGGATAAACTCCTGGGCAGCAGCATGACTGAAGCAGCTGGATATTGGCCACATCTTCTTCCAGGAAGTGAGACTGGAAATGTGAGTTGGGACAAGATTGACAGTACTTTGTAGGATGGCATGAACACAGTTTTAGGACTTCAAGAAGGCTAGACAATGAGGATGGATGGGAAGAGACAATCTGGAAGCTCTTTCTGAGGCTGAATCGAGATGTAATTGTTGGCGTATCCTTGGTGATGCTCCTCATTTGTGGAAAGAATGGGAAGACAGTGAGCATTTGTCGCAGCCACACAACTAATATGGGCCATTTCCATATGCAGTCACTGGATCCACTACTAAGGGGTCACTTTGATAAGTGGGAAGGAGGGCAGGGTCTCCATTTGGTTGAGAGTTTTCAAATGACAGAATGTATTGAAAGCAGCTGATGAGACAACAGTGTGGTCACAAATGTGGGCATAGCCTCATTGACCCTACAGGCTTTTATAAATCAACATTTGACAAACCTCCACCCAAACCAGGGGTCAGGCAGCAGGAGGCTGGACTGCAGCCAAAGCAGTCTGAGTCCAGATGTGGACACTAGCGATGGCAGAACAATCAGGCCGATGCCAGAACAACACTCTTGATCCATTAAGAAAACTTCAGAAACACAGACTGGAATGAAAGCTATCATGTAGCCAGAACCATCACTGATAACATTCTCCAAAGCTACTCAGGACCCCAGCAAAAAAGGTGCTCCAAGCCCAGAAAAAGACCCTGGGCCAGAGGATTTTTACATCTTCAAGTCTGTTTAGGGATCCCGGTCCTGGGCTCCGAGACTCTCCTGTCTTCTAAGAGGAATGTCACTTATCAAATCCATCCACAAAAACCTCAAAAAGAAGCCAATCATTAAGCTAAGGAGTGGGTATTTTCTATAGAATTTTCTAAATAATCAGTGGTGAGCATGTAACTTAAGTTTTTCAACATAAACATATCTTCAAAAAAAAATTACAATCAAATGACCTCAAATGCTATGTGTCTGTCATAACAAACACACAGCAAGTTAGACATAAATCATCGCAAGTGGTGACCAAACAGCTGCTCAGGACAAGGCCTGTGCCAAGCCCTCCACACAGCCTGAGTCATTTACTCCTCAGAGGAGACCCCATGAAAAGGGAGTTCTGTGGGTATCTCCTGGTCTTATGAGGAAGTGGAGCTGGAAGTGTATGTCTTAAAAAAAAAAAAAACTTATAAACGTAATTATAGTTTTAGATAGCCTCTTCTTTAAAAAAAAGGAACAAAATTTTGTTGATTCAAGATTTTAAAGAGAATATTGTCTTGAAGCTATTATTATATATATATAATATATATATAGCTCCCCATATATATAGCTATATTATATATATATACTATATATATATATATATATATGGGGGTGACTGGGTGGCTCAGTGGGTTAAAGCCTCTGCCTTCAGCTTGGGACATGATCCCAGGGTCCTGGGATTGAGCCCCACATTGGGCTCTCTGCTCAGCAGGGAGACTGCTTCCTCCACTCTCTCTGCCTGCTTCTCTGCTTACTTGTGATCTCTGTCTGTCAAATAAAGAAATAAAATCTTAAAAAAATATACACACACATACATATATGTGTGTGTATGTATTTTTAATATATTATATATAATATATATTTTATATATATATATATTAGATCTATGTATGTTCTGAGCACCTGTATGCCAGGCTATGGAGTACAAGGCGAAGCAAGTGATATAATGGGGAGACGCAGACAGCTGAGCGTGCAGTGGTGTCACACGTGCCTCAAGGGTGAGCTGTGCAGAGTACTACAGGAGCACAGAGGCAGCACAAATCAGCCCACGAATGCCTCGTTTGAGCAAGAGCTGCCCTTCACTGAGCGGCAGGCTCCACACTTGAGACTCGACAAACAGTACTTCATTGACACTGCATGACGACTTCATGAGGCACTGCTTTCCCCAGACATTTTGTTGCTGCGGATGATGGATCTCGGAGGTTAGGGAGCTTGTCCACAGTTCCATGATCATTAAATTATAGCTTTAGGATTTGAGCCTTAGTCTGTAGGATTCCAAGGTTTGTAAATCACAAAAATACACCGTATGGCCATCTCACAAGCTCAAGTTCTCTACGCCTGGATGATCGACTTGCACTCAGAAACTAACGCCCGCATTCACACTGGAAAGGCTCTTCCTTACGTTTGCCTCACCTATTCCTCAGTTTCCTTGTCTTCTTTACTCTCCCCCACAGCAGACCAAGAGACGATATTTTTCCAAGGACCCACCGAATATTTCGTCGTGAAAGAACCTGCACTTCAGTACCAAACGACACTGGCTACATGTTTAATTTTTTTTTTTTTTCTCAGATCTCTTTAGACCCTAGAGAATTGCTGGAGACCCCATTCTCTCCCTCTTTCTTTAATGCTGCAAGTCCATAGTCTACCTTCTTACAAAGAAGTTCTCCATCAATAATAATAGGTCCTCTATTTCCCTGTCCCTCTGAAACCCATTTGATCAGGACTATTGACCCTAATCCTAACTCTGTAAAGATAAGGCAATGTGTGTAAAATTCAAAGAGACAAGACACCAGTTGACTCCAAAAAATAGTTTGCGCATACTGGAACATGTACCTTCCTACATGTGTAACTTACTGAAATGTTTAAGAACCATGGCTCAGCACCCTCAGGGCAGTAAACAGCTCTACTCAAGTGTTACAGGGAGACCAAGTTATAATGGTGCATCCAATCTGATCCCTTAAGTGGGTCCCTGTCAACACAAAATGATTGGAAAGCAACAGAGAACAAAAGAAGACCCTAAGGTGGGCAGAGGAATTTGAAGCAGGTAAAAGATACAGTGAGTAATAGGAGGCAATGGGGAGCTATAGTGAGGCCGTCCATGAGGGTAAGAAGTCTCATCATTTAACCCAGGGTTACTGCAACCTCCGAACATAAGGCCAAAACCCTGCATCTTTCATACAAAGGTTTTTCATGTACTTTCTTGCGTTAGCCCAGAGGAAATGACCTTTAGGACAAACCAATCTAGGTAGAAAGCCTGAGTGTCTCATGGCAGATACACATTCCCACCTTTTCGTTCAGGCAAAAGTGTCCACGGGGATAATCACAGGGTCCTGCAGGGCAAGGGACAGCCCATGGAAATGTAGAAGTTCCAGAGAACAGAGCCGGCAGAATGAGGATGTTTGGGTTCTAAGACAGAGTCCACCTGAATTAAACAAAGGATCTAACAAGTGGTCACGAGTACCTGACAGAGTTCTGATCCCCCTGGGACAAGAGGATTGACTGAGAGCCTCTGACAAGCTTGCTGAGGTCCAGAAAGGGTGACCATTTCCACCATAGTGAGCTAGAGAAAAAATGAGAAGCCAGGACAGAAATCAAGCTGGATCACATGCTGTAACTCTAGAACAATCTGCTATCTGCTGTTTTCTCAGCTTCCAAGGTTTCTTCTAAATCATATTGAATACCAATGATAGAAGAATTATTTCATGTCCTTGCTCAAGAACCCACTAGAGCTCCTCCTATTACTGTGGTGATCATACCTCCTTGATTGCTAGAGTGTCCTGATTTACACCTGTTATCCTCATGTAATTACTAATGGTATCTCCTACCACCCTCAATAGTGTTCCAATTTGAATAATTAATTATGTAGCCATTGTATCTTTTAACCTGTTTCGTACTTCTCTGCCCACCTTACCATCTTCTTTTATGCCCTTTCGCTTTCCAATCATTTTGTGTTGATAGTGACCCACTTAAGGGATCAGATTGGATGTACCATTATAATTTGGTCTCCCTGTAACATTGAGTAGAGCTGTTTACTTCCCTGAGGGTGCTGAGCCATGGTTCTTAAACATTTCAGTAAGTTACACATGTAGGAAGGTACATGTTCCAGTATGCGCAAATTGGTTTTGGGGGATAACTTTGAAGTTAAACACAAGTGTGTTGGAACCCTGAGGATGCAGCTTACAAACTGTGTGACCATGAGCAGATACTGTATCCCCTCCGGACCAGGCTTTCCTTCCTCATCTACGAAGACAGGCATAATCACAGAACCTAAGCTCCAGAGCAAGTCATGAACTGTAGGCGAGAAGACACAGGCCAGGTGCCTCCCATAGTTCTGCTGGCTAGGGGTGGAGGTCATCACCAGCGCTCCCACTGCTGGCTCAGTGCCGTGCCGCCTGACAGGTGATAGTGCATAGTGGCCGCACTCACAGCAGTGATAGCCTGCACATGTTCAACGTACTTTTGAGGTATATCTGGTGCATAATTGTGTCTTAGGCAGATGTGATTTATCCAGGGAGTGCTGTCAGCAGAAAGGAGGTAGAGGGTGAAGGCTAGAGTGTATGGAGGCGAGAGAGGAGAAGCGAAGCAAGAATGTGATCTCAGCTTCAGATGAGCTTCAGCCGGATCCCATGGAGAAGCTCTGAAGCACAAAGTACATCCCAAAGTGCGTTCCAGCTTGAGCAAGAGGGCTGGCCTTTTGTACCCCGTGCAAAGTGGTCATTAGCCAAGGTCTGGAGGGGCGTATCCTCTGGGGTAATGAATGCAGCTGAGGGATGCAGCTGGCAAAGTGGTTGCTACTGTGGGCGCCAGCAGCATATCCATTGATCTATGATTCCCACGCGGACCCAAGCACGCTCCACCACGCCTAGGCAACCTCCGGAAGACTTTGGAGGCTTGTGTGTTTAATACATGTGACCAAAGGCGAGTCACTTAACTTCTCTAAGACTCAGTGACTTTATCTGCAAAATGAAGCTGGTAATACTTAATATTGCAGGTTATTCTCAGGATTTAGAAATAACACATTCCTAATCCTGACAGTAAATGGGATGGAACTGCACATCTTTTTCTCACAGCCAGATTTTTCTTTGTTCGTTATGCACAGAATCTAAGTTATTTCACTTACATGCCTTTCCTCTGGCTCTCTCTCAACATTCCCCCCGCCCCCCCCCACCCCGGGAAAGTGGTGCCTGATCACATATGCGCAACACACACATACACCCTTCCCCTCAAATTGCACCCACCCAAAATAACCTCCACAGTATCCTCTACTTTCTATTTCCATATCTAAATCCTTCCTTCCTCTTCCCTCGGCCTCATCCACTTCTTCAAATTTACACTATTCTTGCCCTTCTCTGAAATCTCTTTTCCCTTAATTCCATACAACTTAATATTTCACTGATTTCTAGTTGTTTAGTGTTTGTTTGGTCTCTTCCAACCAGATTTTAAATATCTACTCCCCATCCCCGCTCCAGAACTCAGGCATTCAGGGCTAAGCATCTAGTGGGGACTCCGTATATCCTTTTGGTTCAGGTCAGAACATTTTTTGATCAGAAGAACAATGAAATACCTCGATTGACCATTTCCTTTCTCAAGATTCTTGAAGCTAGCAAAATTCTTCGCTCAGATCCAGAGGTGCTCATCTGACAACCCAGAACAATAGTGCATGTAAAATGAATGATAATGGCTTCCCCTGTAATTTAGCTCACAGATGAATCTTAGGTGAGATTTTTCTATTGGGTTCTAACAGTCTCTGAAAATTGGTGCCCTAGGAGGTGAAAAGTGGAATGCCCAACACAGCTCTGATTATGAACTGCAGCCTATGCATGCATTACCATAACGGCAGGTCTAGGCTGCTCTCAGCATTCTGAAATCTTTGATTAAATCAAACCTTAAGGATTGAACAAGTGCGGGTGTGTCCTAATTTATGCAATAAGTATGTCTCTAAAGAGTTGATTTATGCAAATTGACATTTTTGGGGAGAGGGGATCAAATTATAATTGAAATTCCATTGGAGCACTCTTTAATTGATGGCATAATGTTACTGGAAATTTTTCTTGTAAATGATTACCATTCAATTATTTAGTTAGTTTTAATATAGCATTTTCAGTCTTTTCAAGGCAGGATATATATTTTCTTTCTTTCTCAGACTTGTAGAGAAATAAAATTTAAAAGCCACCATGATTCGAGATTTTTAATTTTTTTTGGCATCTTTTTCCCAAAAATGAAATGTTATTTTACTTGTGTACTTTAAAATAACACCTAAGGGACATTTGGGTGGCTCAGTGTATTAAGCATCTAACTCTTGTTTTCAGCTCAGGTCAGGATCTTAGGGTCGTGGAATCAAGCCTTACATCAGGCTCTGCACTCAACAAGGAGTTACTTCTCTCTCTCCCTCTACCTTTCCCCCATGTGCTCACACACATGCTCTCTCTCTCTCTCAAATAAATCCTCAAAAAAATAAAATACCACCTATTTTTATGGCATAATATACACTTTAAAGATAAGGAAATGAAAGATTTCCTTATAGATAAAGATTTCCTTTAAATAGATATAAATATTTCCTTTAAAGTTAAGGAAATGAAAATTCCAAGAGATTAAATATCCAGGGTTACACGGTATATTAGTATGCTAAGGCTAAGTATGTTAGTATTCTAATGCAGTACCAAATGCTGCATTGCTTAAACAACAGAAATTTATTTTTCCACAGTTCTGGAGGCTAGAGGTCTGAGATCAAGGTATTTGCAGGACTGGTTTCTTCTGAGGCCTCTCTCCCTGGCTTCTAGATGGTCTTCCTCTCCCTGTGTCTTCACAGGGTCCTCCCTCTGTGCCCAGGGTGTGCTAATCTCTTCTAGAGACACCAGTCATATTGGATGAGGGCTCAACCTAATGATGTAATTTAACCTTAAAGATCTCTTTAAAGGCACTGTGTCCAAATTCAGATACATTTGGAGGTACTGGAGATTTCAGGCTATACAGTTCAGCCTATGTCAAACAGCCAATGAGTGAAGCTCTCAGATTAGAGCCCAGCAACTCGAAGGTCTAAACCAAGGCTCTTTTTCACTGTACTTTCTGTGTTTATTACTAGCTATGAATTGTTTGTGGAATTATTTTAAGAGTAAGGTATTAAGTAAATGTGAGGTTTCATTCACATTCCTATGTTCCATATACAGCATTTCTGCTCTAATATAATATATGTGTACCTGAAAACAAACAAACAAAACCTTGCTTTCTGCAAAATTGTACATGAAAAATAACAGACTTTACAGGGAAAATAAGGTTAGGCAGACCCCTCAGGAACTGTAGAGCTTTGTAAGAGAGCACTAATAAAAACATTAACAGTTCTTTAAAAAATTCCTTAGCAGTTAAATCTCTATTACCATTAGCACCTGTCCTCAAATCAGGCTCCAACATTTGCAACCTTAAGCCCCAGAGCTTGGGTGTCTTCTTACCTTGAAATGTATGTAGAAAATAATACTTGTTTCCAGTATAGACCACCTTCATCAAAATTTTAAAATCTGATCCTGCGTGCAGCCTTCATAAAGACGGTCTCCTAATACTCTTCTAAATACTGTTTAGAAAGAAGTACCCTATTTCTGGGGACCAGTAAGCCATGAAGGAATCCTAATCTATGAAGTCTATACATGCTTTTCTTTCCAAGAGCTGGTAAAAAGATAATTATTATACTAATAGTTACCATTTACCAGACACATAGCAGGCAGACACTGGGAGATGTCTCTTACACGTTTGTAATCCTCATGGCAACTCTGCAAAGTAGGTATTTTTATCTTCATTTTTAAGCCAAGGGAACTGAGGCTAAAAGAAGTTATGAGACCTCTCCAAAAACACACAGACTCCCAACAGTGTAGCCAGGATTTGCTCCTGAACGTTGCTTGTTCAATTGCTCACCTGTTCCACACTTCACAGGTAAGCTGGCTTATTGGGTGTAGGTCCAACCATTTGAATAAGCACCAATTTTAGTTAACTGCAACAATCACCACCATCCTCACTACTTTCCTCCCAAAAGTGAACAGTCTAATCAAAATGTACCTTCTGGCCATTGTAAAGTGGGATGACTTTACGTCTCGTGAGATAGGAAACAGCAACTGAGATGGGATGGTCCATCAAACTTGCACACAAACTTTTGGCATGCTGGACTCCCAACCCCTTCCATAGGCTTTGATTTTTTCTTTTTTACCTAAATCCAGAACTTTATAGTAATCTCTGTTAATTTTCATCATGTTAGTTTAAACCCATTATTCCAGGAATTGGTTATCTTTTTACACTTGTCATCTGTCTATGAACTTTCCCTCACAATCTGGACTTCTCTGCAAATGTGATGAATATTATATATGCCTTCATTTAAGTCATTAATAGACACTGAACAGAACAAGATCAAGGTTAAGACCCTTTTCTCTTCTAAAGAATCTCTCTCCATAGTCACAGAGGCATGCTGTTAATCCAACCAACTCTTCTGCCATCCAGGTTTTTAATGAGAGACTGTATCATCTTGCTGAGAATAAGATAACGGCTTGTCAATGCATTTGGTTCTTCTGCATTTGGTTCTGACAATTAATAACTCTGCTTTTCTTTCAGGTACTTAGAAATCATTAGATTTGTAATTTGTTTTCAATTATTGCCCAGGATCAGCATTATAATTTCATCATCCGACAGTTTCTCCTTTCGTTAACAGCAATAGAATGTGCTCATTTCCTGTCTCCTGGCCCCACTCACATTGTTGGCAAACTCTCCTTAAGTTTTGTCAGCAGTGGATTGGTGGTCACATCTGTAGACTTAGTAATCATCCTGCATATGTCACTCAAAAATTGAAGTATGAATCTATTTAAAGGCATGAGCTTATTTAACTTTTTATTCTGTCTTAGTCAAATGGGTCCTGTCTAGCATATTTACCCTAGATTTTAGAGTCTGAACATTATGTTCTTCAATAAGGAAGAGAGGCATTGATTTTATCTGTCCTCTTCCCCCCTTCTATTAATACTACAGTTGAACTTTTAAAAACACGGGGGTTAGGAGTACCAATACCATCCACCAACTCCCACATAGTCAAAAGTCCACATATAATATTTGACTCCCTTAACTACTAGTAAGCTACTGTTGACCACAAACCTCACCAATAACATAAAAAGTCATTAACAAATATTTTGTATATGTATTATATACTGTATTCTTACAATAATGTAAGCTAGAGAAAAAGTGCTATGAAGAAAACCGTAAGGAAGATAAAATATTTTTATTTAGTACTGTACTATACAAAAATCTGTGTATAAGTGGACCTGCACAGTTCAGACCCATGTTATTCAAAGGTCAACCATATTCTGTCATTCCAAAGTTGTACATATTTTTCTTCTTGCTCTTAATGTCCTTTTTGTGGTCTTTGGTGTTTCATGAGGCTTAAAGAATTTTTTTAAGATTTTATTTTTTTAACACAAGAGAGAGGGAGAGCAGAAGCAGGGAGAGTGACAGAATAAAAGGGAGAAGCAGGCTTCCTGCTGAGTGGGGAGCCCAATGCAGGACTCAATCCCAGGACCCTGGGATCATGACTGGAGCCAAAGCCAGAGGCTTATCTCGCTGAGCCACCCAGGAGCCGCTATTTTATTTTATTTTATTTTATTTTATTTTATTTTATTTTATTTATTTCATTTTATTTCATTTCATTTTGAGAGAGAGAGAGTGTGTGAATGGGTGGAGATAGGTAGAGGGAGAGGGAAAGAGAGAATCCTAAGCAAGCTTCATGCGCAATGCAGAGCCCAACACAGGGCCGAGCTCATGAGTTTGAGAACGTGACCTAGCCGAAATCAAGAGTCAGACAATTAACTGAGCCACCCATGTGCCCCCGTGCATGTTAAAATTAACCCTTCTTACACCCTCTAAACAAGATTGTGCCACTTTTGCACTAATCCCAGCTTACATGGCCATTCTTCCATATTTTTTTATGATTTTTTTACAATTCCAATTTTACAATCTGAGCTCATTGAAGAACTCCCTGGGCAATCACATTTCTCTCTTTTGATACTTCCCTCAATACTTTGAATGAGTTCTTTAAGATTTTTTGAATAAGACTTCTTTGTGATTTTGTATCAAACAATTTTGAATATGAATGATACATTTGCGGGCCTAGGTGGCTCAGTGGGTTAAGCCTCTGCCTTCGGCTCAGGTCATGATCCTGGGGTCCTGGGATCTAGCCCCGCATCACGGTCTCTGCTAAGCAGGGAGCCTACTTCTCCCTCTCTCTCTGCCTGCCTTTCTGCCTACTTGTGATCTCTCTCAGTCAAATAAATAAATAAAATCTTAAAAAAAAAGAAAGAAAGAAGGAAAAAGAAGGAAAAAAAGAAAGATATTTGTTTCACAAGTTTATGGATGGTTAAGAAATATTGTAACACAAATCTTGGGATTTACATGTTTTCTTAATTTATGCAATAATTTACATAACAACTTAATATTTTAAAGAGCTTACAAGGTCTCACCAAGAACTAAACTTGGATCTTAGTTTTAATGTTTTCATGTTAAAAGAATGTTTAACACATTCTTTTAATTATGAGACACCTATAATTAATCTATGAAATACATAATTCTTTGTGGGTTTTTTTTTTAAGATTTATTTATTTATTTTAAAGAAAGAGAACACAGAGAAAGGGGCAGAGGGTGAATCCTCAAGCAGACTCACTATAGAGTACCATAAGGGGCTCCATCCTAGGACCCTGAGATCACAAGCTGAGCTGAAACCAAGAGTTGGACACTTGACAAATTGAGCCATCTAGGTGCCCCAGAGTTATTTTTAAATTAGTAAACTAAGATACGAACTTGATCATATTTACATAAAGGTAGAATAATCAATTCAGTTAAAAATTTTATATTGTTTTAATAGACACTATGCTAGTTAAATAGTACATTCATAGTTTTGGTCACATTTTCAGCTCAACAAAATGTTTCAAAATCCTTAAAAAAATCTGGAAACTTGGCAAAGCCAAAGCATATTTTGTCAATATATCTAGCTTAATTTTTAAACCCATGTGAGCTCTAGAATAACTTCATTCATCTGCTTTCTATTAATTTATCCTGAACTCATCAAATTGTAACATTGAAAGAACTACTTGATGACTCCAGAATTTAAATTTTTAAGTACTCTTCTTGGAATTATAGTAAGTAGGAATCAACTCTCAAACATGTAAAATTTATGTCAAAATGTGTAATTCCATAGATGAAAACTTAATTAAAATTGCTTACTTGAAGACATTTGATGAGGTTATAAGAGCTTATGGATAAACAATGGGTTCTGTGCTCTTTACTCGGCGAGACTAAAGCATTATTTGCTAAGATAAGTTTACGCCTATAAACAAAAACAACCAATCCATGTCATGCCTCTGGCCACATCTTCTTTCCATTTAGTTGACATGGATGTCATAATGCAGAAAGATTAAGTGGAGTTACAGTGGTCAGGAATACAGCCCAACAAATGATCACACTAAGTGGTAGCAAGGAGGTACACTGGGGATTAAAACTGACCTTTGGCTTGGTAGATATTCTGTTCTTGGTCATCTGTGTATTTTCCCTGCCCAGCATGCTGCTTGGCCCATAATAAGCTTTCAAAAATATTTACTAAATAAGTGTACTAATAGATGAAATAATGACTGATTCCATGGCTAACTACTTAATAGACCTGAGACTGTGAACAGACTTCTTGCTAAAGTCAGAAGTGTTTCTTCATTCGGCAAAGCTGAGCTTACAGAAGGTGGGTATCATAGATGCTAGCAAGAGAAAAGGGTCTACTAGAAGGAAGATAAGTAGTGGTGTGTTGGTGAACGTTTAAGAACTAACTTGCCATCAGGGAAATAAAAATAAAAAACCACAGTGAGATACCACCACACATCAGTCAGAATGGCTAAAATGAACAACTCACAAAACAACAGTTGTTGGCAAGGAAGGGGAACTCTCTTACACTGTTGGTGGAAATGCAAACCGATGCAGCCACTCTGGAAAACATTATAGAGGGACCTCAAAAAGTTGAAAATATATAGCTACCCTATGACCCAGCAGTTGCACTACTGGGTATTTATCCCAAAGATATAAATATAATCATCAAAGGGGCACCTGTACCTCAAAGTTTATATCAGCAGTGTTCACAATAGCCAAACTATAGAAAGAGCCCAAATGTCCATTGACAGATGAATGGATAGAGAAGATGTGGTATATTTATACAATGGAATATTACTCAGCCATTAGAAAAATGAAATCTTGCCATTTGCAAAAACGTGGATGGAACTAGAGGGTATTATGTAAGTAAAATAAGCCAATCAGAGAAAGACAACTATCATATGATCTCACTTACATGTGGAATTTAAGAAACAAAACAGAGAATCATAGAGGAAGAGAAGAAAAAATAAAACAAGATGAAATCAGAGAAGGAGCAAACCGTAAGAGATTATTAATCATAAAAAACAATCTGAGGTTTGCTGGAGGGGAGGAGGGTGGAGAGATGGGGTAACTGGGTGATGGACATTAAGGAGGGCATGTGATATAATGAGCACTGAGTATTATATAAGACTGATGAATCAATGACCTCTACCTCAGAAACCAATAATACATCATATGTTAACTGAACTTAAATTTTTAAAAAAGGATCAACTTGCCAGGAAAAAATAAAAGCCCTGATTTACAGTATTTTAAAGCCCTGATTTACAGCATCAGACAATTTTCATAATATAAACATTCCTATTCTGACTAAAGTGACATCATTGAATGTAGAGTTGGGAAGAGAGGCAAACAGTCCACAATCCCTGACATGGTGTGAGTGGCTTCAGTGCACCAGTAAGCTACTCAAGACATCAGTGATATCCCAGGTTTTGGCCACTTTTTCTTGGGTGTATGTATATATGATTTTATTCAAATAAAAAATGAAATGAAATACCTTAATCTTCAGCTATACAGAAATGCAAAAATTTAAGTTGAGAAAGTAGATGAATATTTATGGATATGGAAAGATATCCTGTATCAACATTTATTGATGGGGGGAGATGTCAAACCAGTTAATACAGCATAGCACTTTACTGAAAATATAAATACATAATCAAATTCACACCCAGAATAGTCCAGAGTAAAGCTGTAGATTATCAAAGAAAGGGATCAAATATCAAAAGCAATCAAGGAAAATAGACATCTTGACTACTAAAGACAATATGGACTTCTCATCAGTAGCAAGGGAGACCAGAAAATCATTGAATAGTATCTTCAAAGTGTTGAAAGAAAATACTGTCAACCTAGAATCCTATAACCAACCAAACTGCGATTCAAAAATAAAGACAAGTAAGGATAAGAGAGATCATAATACGCAGAAATCATCACTTAAAGAAATGTTAAAAGAATCTGAAAGAACTTCTAAAATAAAAAGAAGTACAGACAGAAGAAGTAGAATACCAAAACTAAACTATAAGTGTATAAATTGGTGTTAAGATTTTAAGAGTAACAACTAAAACTCTAGAAAGAGATTCTAAAACTTTTAACACAGTTAAGAGGAAAATTTTAAAATGTAATTTACCCTAAAAAAGGCAAGAAATGAGAAAATAGAAAAAAGCATACAAGACATAGTAAATAGGATATACAAGTAATAAAAATAAATTTAAATAAGTGTAATTAATGTAATTAAATGAAATTCATCAGTTAAAACAGACACCGTTGATTTGGGGGGAAAAATCCAGCTATATGCTACTTATAAGAGACACATCTAAGACAAATTGGGATACTGGGAAGGATTTTTAAATACACATTTGCTTAATGTTGAGGCTGAAGTTACTACAGTTTTGCCAAGTCAGACATTGACATTCTAAGCAACCACTTTTAAAAACTTGATTAGAGCTGCCTTTAATGAAATATATGTGGTACTTTTACATATGTATACATAAATGCATACATAGGTGTGTGTATACCTGTATGTACTATGTATTATGGAATGTCGGCCAAGATTCCTTAGCATTAGAGCTTTCTGCCTTCTTTTTTTTTTTTAAGATTTTATTTATTTATTTGATAGACAGAGATCACAAATAGGCAGAGAGGCAAGCAGAGAGAGAGAGAGGTGGAAATAGGCTCCCCGCTGAGCAGAGAGCCCGATGTGGGGCTCGATCCCAGGACCCTGAGATCATGACCTGAGCCAAAGGCAGAGGCTTAACCCACTAAACCACCCACGCACCCCCAGCTTTTTGTCTCTTAACTGAATTTCTAAGCCATGTTCTTGAATATGCTAATCAGAATCTTTCCTTCAAGTATGCTAAACACAGTTTTATGGTCTAGAAGAAAATGTTCATGCACATATAGACAGACAGTCAATGGCCATAGAATGTTACCACTGAAAACATTTAAAATGTTCTTTTAAAGATCTCAGATCCTTTGGAGTCTCTGAATAAAGTTATGAACCCGGGGTGGGGGGGATTATGTCCTTAAACAAAATCATGCATGTTATTTGTGGAGATTGGGGGGGATTTACCCATCCCCCAGAAATAAATTCTTGAAATACACTAACAGCTATAGCTGGTCCTCAGTTCAGAAACCTACAGTGACAAGATAAACCAAAAGAGTTGCTAGGAAAAAATAGTGCTAAGTATGCCCAAGTCTGCTTGACCAGGTTATGGCCGAAGCAGGACACAGAGTTAGGGCCTGCCTCTGTCAACCTGTCATGAAGCGTTCCATCCACCAGTGATCATTTTACATTTCCCCACACTTCTGGTGTCATTCCTTGAAAGAGCACTTCTAACAGAAATAGAGGAAATGTGACAAAAATCTCCTTCTATCTGCAGAGTCATTTTAAATGAAATTCTTGAATGAAAAGATTAATTAACTATTAGTTCAATGAATTCAGAAGAGTCATATGGACCAAATGATGATGAAAGAATCATCATAATGTATGCTATGTTTAGAGAGGCCTTGAAGATATATCATGCCTTAAAAATCAGGCATGCTAATAAAGAGAAAACAGAGAGCAGCTAGGGTAAGGCAGGTTGGTCTCTTAAACTATAATCCTTTCTAATAAGGGGCTGCTCAGATTTTAGAATGTTACTTGGCTCTTAAAAGCACCTTGGGTATTACCAGAAAAATGTACCTTAGAATTATAAATCATTATTAATAATTATATGTAGATTTTTAACTGAGTGGACATGGAAATGGTCTTTTAGTAATTCATGTAAAACTGGTCATGTCATGAATGGCAGAAGATATTTGCAAATGACATATCAGATAAAGGGCTAGTAACCAAAATCTATAAAGAACTGATCAAACTCAACACCCAAAGAACAAATAATCCAATCAAGAAATGGGCAGAAGACATGAACAGACATTTCTGCAAAGAAGACATCCAGTTGGCCAATAGAAACATGAAAAAGTGCTCCACATCACTTGGCATCAGGGCAATACAAATGAAAACCACAATGAGGTACCATGTCACACCAGTCAGAATGGCTAAAATTAACAAGTCAGAAAACGACAGACGTTGGCGAGGATGGGGAGAAAGGGGAACCCTCCTACACTGATGGTGGGAATGCAAGCTGGTGCAACCACTCTGGAAAACAGTATGGAAGCTCCTCAAAAAGTTGAAAATAGAGCTACCCTACGACCCAGCAATTATACTACAGGGATTTTACCCTAAAGATACAAATGTAGTGATCCAAAGGGGCACGTGCACCTGAATGTTTATAGCACCAATGTCCACAATAGCCAAACTATGGAAAGAACCTAGATGTCCATCAACAGATGAATGGATAAAGAAGATGTGGTATATATACACAATGGAATACTATGCAGCCATCAAAAAGAAATGAAATCTTCCCATTTGCAAAGACAGGGATGGAACTAGAGGGTATTATGCTTAGCAAAATAAGTCAATCAGAGAAAGACAATTATCATATGATCTCCCTGATATGAGGACGTTGAGAGGCAACATGGGTGGTTTGGTGGGTAGGGAAGGAATAAATAAGACAAGATGGGATCGGGAGGGAGACAAACCATATGAGACTCTTAATCTGACAAGACAAACTGAGGGTTGCTGGTGGGGAGGGGTGTAGGGAGAAGGTGGTTGGGTTGTGGACATTGGGGAAGGTATGTGCTGTGGTGAGTGTTGTGAAGTGTGTAAACCTGGCGATTCACAGACCTGTACCCCTGGGGCTAATAATACATTATATGTTAATAAAAAATAAAAAAAATTATTTTTAAAAAAACTGGTCATGTGTTCTCTCAAATTTTTTAAAGTAAGGGCTTGGATTGAACACCATGGTCAAGAGACAGAAACAAGAAAATCTCCTTTGATTTCAAAACTGCCTTATATTTCTTTGTTATCCTGACTCAAAAATAATTTTCTATAATTTACTTTTGTTATTGAGAAATGTAGTTTTTTGAGGGGCACCTGGGTCGCTCAGTCAGTTAAGCCTCTGACCCTTGAATTCAGATCAGGCCATGATCTTGGGTCCTAGGATCAAGCCCTGTGTCAGTTGGTTCCATGCTCAGCAAGGAGTCTGCTTGAGGATCCTCTCCCTTTGCCTCTCCCCGCCGCCCCCACCGCCACTTGTTCGCACTCTCTCAAATAAATATAAAAGAAAGAAAGAAAGAGAAAGAGGGGGGGGAGGGAGGGAATGAGGGGGGGAGGGAGGGAAGAAGTGAGGGAGGAAGGAGGAGGAGGGAGGGAGTGAGGAAGGAAGGTAAAGAAAGAAAGAGAATGGAAGAAAGAAAGAGGAAGGAAGGAAGGAAGGAAGGAAGGAGAAAGGAAGGAAGGAGTAAGAAAGACAGTTGTTTGACAAAAAAATGACTCAAACTTTTTATGACAGGTGATGTATATATGGAAATAATTTTATGTTTTAGCTATCAAAGTATCCCTTCATTAAGTGGAGGGTGTTAAAGATGGGGAAATAAAGTAAATTTATGTTCCCCCATAAATATGAAGGACACTGTCTTGAGTCACTGCCTATGGGCTTATCAACATGGACATCTCGTCCTGAAAACCTATCCCATTGTCAAAAGAGACACTACATTTGGGAATTTTATGATTGACTGGATCCAGAGACAAATTCATATTTTAATATTGCTACTCCCAAATGAATTTCTGAATTTTTCCTACTGGATGAGTGAGTCAGAAATATGCAAGTTTTATTCAAATAGTGTGCATGATGGACCTGTGGAAGAAGAGAAATAGAAAGATAACCCTTCTCCACCAGATTGTAAACCATATGAGGACAGGCCCCTTAACCTCTCCATAGCCATGTCCTTTGTGTTTAGCACAAACTCTAAGAAAATATTTATTGAACTAGTGACTTAATGTATAAATTCTCCTGGTATACTTGTAGTTTTTATTTGAAGCACCTAGGCTTCAAAATCTGGAAGAATTTATTTAAATTTATATAAAAAATTTTATTAAAAAAATACAATCCCTACCTCTCTGTAATTTTGTGTAAACACAAGGAGGAAAACAGAGAAAGGAGGACCACACATTAAAATATGGTCCAAGTATCCAATTCAATGTATAGTGAATGTCTACTTCATAAAGCTATACACCTCATAGTGTTTGGCTTCAAAATCTGCATCTGAGGGTTCTCGGGATCACTTGGTCCAATATCTCTCTAGTCAAGCCCTGACAGGATCAAGAATAGAATGAGGAAATATCCAGGAACACAACGCAAATCTGATGCATGGGAAGGTCCTGCCAGTCAATCGCTTCTATTTCCTTCTTTGCCTATTGTTACTCTTCCACCTTTCAGAACTTTTGCCCACCTCTGCTACTCACCGCTGTCATTCACTCTTACACCTGAAATGTCACACCTTGCCTGGCATTTGGTCTCTGCATTTCTCCTTCCACCACACCTAGAACCTTTTGATCCCCATATGTAGGCTTACCTCCCTCCTCCTGTTGTGGGTATGTTAGCCATGAAAAATTCCAGCTTTCTTATCAGCACTCTGTCTACAAGCCAACAGAAAGTTTTGATTGATTTTTAAGACCATACAGCAATTTTCTCCTCTTTATCTCTTGGACAAAGTCATCAATTACATGTAAACATGTACACATGGGCATATGCATGAGAATACATGTTAACATCTACACATACATATACAGAGACACTCATACATGGACACACATCTTAGATAACCAATAAGGGAAGGTGAAAAACCACTTTCCTAGTATCAAAAGTCTAAAAAATTTAAATGACTACTGTGTGTGGTGCAGCACTGTGATGATAATTATTCATATTGGCAACCCTTGACATTGCAAGACCATATGTTTTATGCTATAGCAAAAATTAATCATTTCTGAACAGTTTAAATGGCCAATGGATTTGAACCAGGTGAAATTTGGCAGTTCTTGCCTGAGGATGCTTACTGGTTAACTCCATCTAGGCACTGGCTTGGTAACCAAATGTCTACTAGTTCCTGAGAACTGATATTTCTCTTTTCAATGACATCTGAATGGAAATTTTAATGCTAAAGTGGACATTATTAAATTCTCTTGTCTATCTGTATATCTATTTTTTATGCATCCATCCATGATATATATAAAGTTTTAGAACAGCCTGGCACCTAATAAGTGCCATAAAAGAGTTCACTATTATAGAGTATTATGGGCAAGACTTACCATTGGGTAATGCAGTTTTTGCCAAAGTCTGAGCTTTTACCTCCTGTTGTCTGCTTCGGTATCTAGTGCTGTCTCTTTTTTTTCTCTCCATGTTACTTGATCTGCACTAATTTTTCTTATTTATTCACCACTGAAATGCTGACTGGAGAATTAAAAATCACACAATAGTCTAGGCAAATATTCTAAATTCAATCAACAGAGCAGTAAGATTTTTAAATTTTATTATAAGAATTTAGTCACTGGTTTTCTTTTCACTGCTTTAATGTAATATAAATTTCTGTACCCCGAATGAAATAATTTGACACCTGAAATAACAGTCCTCAAACTTTTCATGAAGACTTTCTCAGGATACCCTTATAAGCCTATAAATGAGTCTCCAACTGTCAATGGAAGACTACAGACTTCAGGAGGCTTAGAAAGGAAAGAAGAGCTTCCCACAAAGTACTTTTCCTATCTCTCTTACTCCCAAATAATGCCAACTGAAAGAAATACTTTGCTATCAGCAAGAGGGAAGAGGAGAGAAAATATAATTTTAATTATCACACATGTGCTATAAATTGCACAACTATTAGTTATTTTGTTGATTTATCTTTTCATCTCAATATAATAATAAATTTTCAGTAAATGTTTATTTTTAAATAAAGTCAGTAAAGCAGATTTCATTCACTAGCACACCTAATTTTACATCATTCTAATATAAATGGAAGTTTATTACGTGTCCCACAACTGCTTTATACTACTTCACAAGCATGAAGAGAGAAACAAATATTCTAAGGTATTTACTACCTGAAACAAATACAACTCTTGCTATGTCCTTGACAAGATCAGTTAAGGAACTGAATTGGTTCAGAGAGGACACTTATATAGGAGATTGGAGTCCATTCCACCATGATTCGATCCTACTGTTAAAATCATTTTACTCAACACCTAATCAAAGAGACTTTCCCTCCTACAGCAAGTGTTACATGGCCCCGGATAAATGAAGATCTCCTTTTGTAAAATTTCACCGTTATTTAGTTAACTACTCCTTAGATAGATACTACCCAAAATAAGTTAAATAAGTTATTTCCTTTCTTTTTAACTAAAACAACAAGAAAATTGGCAAATAAAAAACCACAGTATATGTTCATTGAGAAAAAAAATTCCATGGACTATGTAGTAAATGTTTTCTGACAGAATAATCTTACCAGAAAAAAATGGAAATAAAACAGTGTAATTCATTGAACTTTAGTCATGCTTTTTTTTTTTTTTTTTTTTTTTTTTTTTGGTTAATCAAGAACAGTTCTCCTCTAATTTATTCAAAACTGAAAAAGAAGGCTGAGCAGATGTAATAATGAAAAGGAGCATGTTCTACCTTGTGTGACACAAGCATTGTTTGACCTCTAAAGAGAGCGGTGAGGTCTGACTTTTTATGTAGAAAATTAGAGCTTGGAAACCATTTGGCCAAAGGTCACAGATCAATGTCTTCAGGCTGAACTGGGCCCAGTGCCACAGGCCAACACATATGTACGAGGCACCAATATTTAGAAATCACAGATTTCCTATAAAAAGTCTAGATTTTGAGTTTCTCAAAAAACAAAAACAAGCAAACAAAAACCTGGGTTGTGGGCTCCTCTGACCTGGAGACTCCCCCCTCTGGGTGGGAGTCCGAAGCTGAGGGAGACTAGGTGTCCTCAGGTATCCTCAATTGGACACATTCCTTTCAGGCTGCTGTAGACATAAATAGGCCAAGCCCAACTTGTCATTCTTGTCAATCCTGAGACCTGGACAAGGAACAGAGTACAATCCAGACGCAAAAGGATATAATTCTGCCATTTTGAGTTTTTGCTTATTTATCCATTTCACAATTGGTAAGAGCACATGACAAATCTCTAATGCCAAAAGCTATTCTCAGCATAAATGGCCATATTTTAATCAGCACAATATTCAAACTGAAGCAAAATTATTGTTTGTTAGAGTTTGGTCTGCTAGCAAACCTCAACAGGTTGTTAAGTTCTTTGAGAGCAGAAAAATCTTCGCTAGGCTGTCTGTCATCATCCACCCATGCTGTCACAGCCCTATAAGGTGACGAATACCTGGGAGAAGGGGAGGTGGGCTGAGTCTCTGAAGGGAAGAATCTAAGTTGGAGTAACTACTTGTTACCTTGGTTTTCATGCATACATAAATGACATGTCACAGCATTGTTTAGGAACATACAAAGGATGGGGAATACTGGGTGACTCAGTTAGCTAAGTGACTTTGTCTCAGGTCGTCATTTCAGGGTCCCGGTTTCAAGCCCCATGATGGCCCTGAGTCAGTTCCCCCACCCCCCCAGCTCAGTGGTGAGTCTGCTTGTCCCTCTCCCCTCTGTCCCTCTCCTTCTGCTCCTGCTCTCTTCTCTCTCTCAAATCAGTAAATAAAATCTTTTTTTTTTTAATAACAACTAACTTTTTTTTTAAGATTTTATTTATTTATTTATTTGACAGACAGAGATCACAAGTAGGCAGAGAGGCAGCCAGAGTGAGGAGGAAGCAGGCTCACTGCTGAGCAGAGAGCCCGACACGGGGCTCAATCCCAGGACCCCGAGATCATGACCCAAGCAGAAGGCAGAGGCTTTAACCCACTGAGCACCCAGGCGCCCTAGTAAATAAAATCTTAAAAAAAAAAAAATACAAAGGAAACCTAAATATTGAGGTCAATTCCAAAAATATTCAAATTACATTGCTATTTCACAAAATGGGTTTCAGAGGCCAAGTTACCTTAGTAACTGGCTGCATACATTTCATAGCCTGTGTTACATCAACTACCACTTTAGGAAAGAAATATTTAAACATTAAGGAATGAACTGTTTCTTCACCATAATTGATTTTCCTTATTCTTTTTTTTTCCCCCCCCTTATTCTTTAAGAGGTTAAAATCATTAATACTTTTCATTTAGGGAAAAAAACAAATCTAACTTTCAGTGAATATAAATATTTTTAAGGATAAAAACCACTTAAACTTAAAACTGAAATTGCTTTGAAGTGGTTCATGAAAACAGAAATAAAAATCATAAATAAGCATTCAGAATCTGAAACAAATTTATTTTATGAAGCAAAATGCATGGAATCAAATATTTTTCCATAGCAATAAATATCATTTTCCTTAGGGAGTTTGGAAAATTCCCTCCAAAGTTCTGATTGATAAGTTTTTTAAGAGAAAGACTGCTTTTTGAGGTAGTAAATCGCCTACTGACATATTCTCCACAAAGCTTCAGTGTTTAATACCAAGCTGCTGGGATACAAGTACAAAGACATCAATTATCCCAAAATAGATTGGGGCAGAGTCCAGTTCACTTATTAGTCCTTTAGTCTATGTCCACAGGGGACAGAAAGAAATAGAGATTTGGCAATCAGCTGGTTAATTTGATCACTGCAGACAACTGCGTTGTATAATTTAGGTCGGAAACATACCCTGACCTGGTATTCCTAATTTGGAACATTCATCAAATTAATCAAATAATCACCAATTCTCAGTTTCACTATACCCTGTAAACAGAGTCCTAGCATAATGATCAAGTTTTCATTTACAATTATAAACAAAATGTGCCACTATCTGGGCAACTGCACCTTTTCGATAGTGTCCCATTTTCTATGCAGCCCTTCCAAACCATCTTCATTCTCTCCAGTTATCAACCTAATTCACTTATCCTACTCCTTCCTGCACAGATGCTCTCGCTTCCTAGCATACGTAGAAAATGGAGGCCATCAGCTAGAAACTCCCTCAGCTCCCCATTTCTCAACACAGATATGAACACTGTCTGTAATAGCACCTTCCTTAACTCCTATCTCAGCAGGAGAGCTTTCTTTTACAAAACTACCTCCTAGCACCTACTCCAGATCTCATCAGTACTACTTCTCGGGGACCTTGGTCCATCTTTTTACCTTCTACCTTTCTCTTTACACTGGTTGAGTCAACTTAATACATAAACAAATGAACTCTCTCTTAGGTGAAAAAGGTACCTTCATCCACCACTGTTAAAGAGTATAAATTAGTAGAACCTCTTTGGAAAGCAATCTGACAATAGGTATCTGAGTGCCTTAAAAAGTTCAGTTCTTATGACCAGATTAAGTCCTCTTCTAGAAATCAGTTCTACAAAATATGGACCAAGTTTAATGTCAAAGGTATTTCTGTCAGCGTCATTACAAGGAGAAATGTGGAAAGAGAAACTAAATACTTAACAGTAAGAGATTTCTGAAGAGTTTCTAATGTTGGGGGGAAATATCAAGTGGCAAAGTTGTACAAATGAAATTGATAGCTTGTCGGTAGGATCGAGCCAGGGAGTGCAATGGGTGTATACCAGAGGATGAAGTGGAGGTCCCCCTGCAAGTGACCCTATTGGAGCATCATGAGCTAAGTGTCTGTCTGCTTCACTGCCCCAGCCCTCAGCAACTAATGCAGTACACGAGGTGGACAGCTAACAAATATTTGTTGAATGAATGAGTGAGAGGTTTTATTTCTGTCTAATTAAATAACTCCATATGGAGAAATACCCAGGGAGCAGTGAGGGAAGAAAAGAGCCTAGCCAATTAGTTCTGACAACTCCACCCCGGTAATTAATGCAGGGACAGATGCTAAAGCCAGTCCTCTATAAGTGCAAAAGGCAGGATGTGAAATCTCTAACATGGTCTCTTTCTAACTTGGTTGACATGCATGGAAAAGACTGGAAGGGAATGGTTAAAAATAGCAGCAGTGTTTAGAGTGGTAAGATTACACATGATCTTTCTGGCTTTTTCATACCCTCATGTACTGTCATACTATTCAGTAATGAATATGGAGTCTGCCTATAATTTGAAATTTTCCAAAATAAATGCTTGCGTTGACTCCACATTGCTCCGTGGCTATGGGCCTCCTCTCCTTACAAGCAAGCATCCTCCAAATTCCAGGCCTTGCTTTGCTCCCCCGAGAGTCCCCTCTTGACATGCCACTGTACTAACATTGGTATTGCTCTCATCACCAAAGAACTCAAAGGTGTTCAATCCCCTCGTTACTTCTCTGTCTTCATCTCACTGAACATTTTGGCCTCAATTAATATGGCCGGCTCCTGCCCCATCTGCTTGAAACTTTTTTCTCCTTGGGAGACCCACTACTTCTTGATCTTTTATCCTTCACTTGCTCCTTTTCCCTCTCTTGCGCTCCAAATGATGGTCGTGTCATCCAACATTCTCTCTTTACCCATCTTCTCACTTACAGATTACCTTTTGGTGATGTCTTCACAGCCTGACTTCAGCCGCTCTGTGTGTTTATAACTCTCTGAACTCACTTCTCCATACTATTCTGAGCTCTGACTGATCTATATCCAAGTATGTGGCCCACCAAAGCGTACACAGAATATTGAATGTGTATCTCACAAATTGCCAGATCTAAAAAATGAAAACCTGCTCTTTTGCCTAGAACCTGGGTCTCTGTTCATTGCCTCTAATCCAAAGATCCAGGATCCTTGAAGATACAGTCTCCTTCACAGTTTCTTTCACTGTCAATACATACCAGTCACTAAACAGTTCACCAAATGAACTCTTCTCTGCGCACCTCTTGTTCTCTCCTGTGTTCTTTTAACATCTGTTATGTTCCTATGGGTAAAGCATGGATTAATACATCTCTGCCCTCAAGGGACCACAGTCTAGTGAGAGAACAGACCAGTCATAATGGCAAGTTCCGCGGTATGGGCGTCTATAGGATGCTATGGGAATAAAGAACAACTGGGTGAATCAGAAGGAGTCTTTGGGTGAAGAACTCCTAAAGAACAAATTCTCCAATTCAGGCAGTGGTGGTAGGAATGAAGAAAAGGAAATGATGAGCCTGCGGATATTCTGGGTGATGTTGGGGGAGTGGTCAGAGCTGACTCTCAGGTTTCTGGCTGCAGTAACTAGATGAATGGCCACAAACCCTCCCTACTGCCACCACCACCAACAGGGTCAAAGGATGTAAGAGAGAAGCAAGTGTGGGACGTAATGAGTAGTTGGAGCATGGTAAGCTCCAGCTTACCGGGAGAAACCCGGCACCTATGCACGAGTTTTTGTTTTTGTTTTTGTTTTTTTTTTCATTTGGTAAATGAAGAAAACACAGAGCTGAACAGTATGCTGTTTGTGTTAGGAAAGGCGGGAAAAAAAGAAACTATATCCTTATTTGTCACTAAATATAAATTTGTGTTTGCTAATATAGGCATAAAGAATGTCTGGAAGGATACATAAAGAGCAGCGGCTGCCTGTGGAGAAATGAAAGACAAGGATGGGAAAGACACTGCCTTTTATTTCTGGGTTTGAAGCATAAATCAATTACCAATTCAAAAGATACTTCAAGGGGACGATAGTAGTCAAAAGTCCCACAAAGACTGAAGACTACAGCTGGATAAAGGGGACACTGGTGACTGTGGGGACAGCAGAGGGGGGAGTGGTGTGAGGAGAGAGGAACCGCAGGGTTTGGAACAGGAGGACGGTGAGCCCTCTGCAGCAGATGAAGGAGTGAATGGGGGGGAAAAGGAGATTGTGGGGACAGCTGAGAAGGGCTGGTGAGAGGCAAGGAGGTGGCAGGGAGAGACTTAGAAGTTAGAAAGGGAGTCAGATATGGCTGTCTCTAAGCAATGTCCCTGTAGTCTCCCCCTCTCCTCAGGCTGACCTTCTTGTGGTCACTGTGCTTTCAGGGCTCCCAACCATCCCTCTGTGAGCTCCAACTCCACACTTCTGACACACAGGTCCCTTCATGCCACAGTGCTGCCCACGGCACCCGTTGCCTCTCCCCATTCATCACGGATCTTCGCTCCTCCAGCCAGTGCCAAAGGAGTGGAAGACCTAATATTCCCATTCTTTGGACACTGACACACTCTTCCTTACCTGGCGAAGTACTGGTCAGACACCACCCCTCTCAGAAGTCTTCCCTACCTACACCCAGGTGCTCTGTTGCTTAGCAGCGATTTAAGGTCTCCTAGCTCTCTCCCTGGCTGAGTTGGATGTGGGACATGTATTTTCCTCATTGACCTCTGACTTTTTAAGCTGGTTCTGGACATGCACATTTGTCCACTTTCCTGACCGGGGCCCTCTGCACAGATGACTTATGCTTGGTCTTCTAGTGTCTGAGTCTCCCCTCTCCCTCCTGGCCTTTGGCTCTGCAGCAGGAAAGAACCACTCTGGGAAAGTCCAGATCACAGTCCCAACCCCCTCCCAACCCAACACCAGATTCAAATGTTGCTAAAACATTTTAAAACAGAGGGCAAGACCTCTGAGGTTTGACTGCTTTGTGAACAATCAGGAGCTCCTGTCCAAGCTAATAAGCTCAGTATGTTTGAACATAAAACTAATGAGACCAAGATCACAGACTTTTCCTAAACAAGTCAGTCAGCTCTGGCTTTGCCTAAGGGACTAAAAATTTTTTTAAGTTTCCCTGTATCTTCTCTTTGACTTCGATCTGAGGTAAATTTGCATTGAGAAATATAATATGTCCCTCTAAGAGCCAGGTGACTAAAGGAAATGGGTGGATTTTCTTAGCTTTGAGATCTTCTGTCAAACCATGTGAATCTATTACTTATTCCTCAAAAAAAAATCATTTTAAAAACAAAAAATAAAAGTAAACATGCTCATCTTAATGGCAGTGTTAGAACTTGGAACCTAGATAACCAGGAGTTCCAATATGAGTCCTTGGTCACCATTGGCTCTGCCTTCCACCCTCTCTATTTCTTCCCTCTTTTCCTATCCCCATCCCCCAGGCTCCCTGATTCCTTTCACCCATGTGTCTGCTGCTTTCCATAATACGGTAAGTTCCTAGTGCCTAGAAGAGTTGTTTTGCATTTGAATTGCACATGTTTTTCTTGATACATGCTTATTAATCTTCTTAAATCATTTTATAGATCCAGAAAATATATACCTTTAATCCTCGTCAAATGTCTTATAAATAGACCTCTTTGGTCATGAAGTTAACAGTATAAGAATATAGAAACAGGGCAGCAAAAATCATGAGATCATTAGATCTGGAACATAAAAGATATCAATTGTTCACTTAGTTAACAAGCATGCACTAGCCTCTCTCATGGGCATGATGATGAAGTTGAGGGCCCTCTGTTTGATATCCATAGACTATATTTTATCGTCCCCTTTAATATTTAATTCCACAAGGATTGCCACTTTTGTGGCAAGCACTGGGTTGGCACTAGAGATACAATGTCAAACAAGTCATGGTCCCTGTCCAAGTCAGGTTGTTTGGGGGAACTGGTAGACTGGTTACATCCCTGGGTACCTATTTGCCTAAGGAGATGTGTATACACAATGTCTTTTTCTCTAAAAGAGAGAATACTAGTAACTGCCAAGGACTGGAGAGGAAAAATGGGGGAAGACTGTCAAGGACAGGAAAAGTCACTTGATTTTAGTCCGTTACCCCACCCTACCCCATCCCCTCAATACATGGGCCCTGGTTTAGATCCACCATAATGAGGGAAATTTTGGAGTGAGAATTTGAAGAACATTTCTCATGAGAATCACTCACTGGAACACTCAAGATATAAGCAGTGCACCTGTGGGGCCCAGGGAATAAAGTGCTCAGGGAGCTGGGAGAGCATGGTTCTTCCCCAAACATTGACCAGACTCTCCGCCTCTGTGGAACCCTAAAATTCCATTAGAGGAACCTTTTCTCAATGAATTATGTTGTCACAGGGACCTGTAGTTGGGCCAGGGACAAGTGACATGACAGGTTGCCCGACTAGGAAAACATGCATGAACTTGTTCCCACTCTGCAACCTGGAAGAGATGTTGAGGAGTGCTGGAGTCCTGCGGTCATCAAAGGGGACATAAGAGGTTACCACAATTTGATCCATAATCTTCATAACTCTTCATTTATACTCAAAGGTAGACAGAGTTTGGGTCCATTTGGGTGAGATAAAAATTGTGCTCAAAGTTTCTTTCATAGAGTTTCACACTTTGACCCCATTTCTGTTCCCAGAATTACCAGACTTTTTAAAAAATAGCCAAAGTGTGATCTACTCAAATATAATCTTCTCGAGGGCAAGCACTCCATCTTATTTCTCTCCAGATCTGCAGTTCCCACTCTAACACCTGTGTTCAAGTGCTGAATGTCTTAAATAATATCCAGGAGCATCAGTTCCATGGGAAAATATTATCGATTTACATCTAAAAGTTAACAAACAGCCATTTTTCATATTCAAAAGGATAACCTGTTTCTTACTTTGGTTACATATCTACTAATTGACTTTTATTAGTAAAAATCATGAAAATAAGTCCCCAACACAGGATTTTTGAAGCTAATGAGAATACTGACACCCACAAAGACAAATGAGTAGTAAAGAGAAGAGTGAGAGAAAGTCTGCTATAGGAATGAAAGTGATAAAGGGTCCTGTCCTAAACGTAATGGTTCCCCCATTAGTACTACACCCATTGCTGCCATCCTGCTTTTATCACCTAGCCTTTGCCTGGACCAGAGGATCACAGGTGGGTAAGAGTTATAGACATTTGCCATAATCTTACCAATTTTCTTATCTTACAGTATCCAAAGGTCCTCACAGCTTTAGACTCTAGTGCTCTGAAAATGAATAACTCTGTAGGTTAAAGAACTGATTTCTATGAACGTCTTGCAGCATCTGGCTTAGGCTGCTGTGACAGAAATGGGGTGACTTATAAGCAAGTTTTTTTTTCCCTCATAGTTCGGGAGGCTAGAAGCCCAAGATCAAGGTGCCAGTATGGTGAGTTCCAGTGTGGACCCTCTTCTAGGTTGCAGACAGCTGACTTCTCATTGTCTTCCCACATGGCAGAAGAAGAGAGACACGGCTCTCCGGGGTGGCTTTGAAAAGGGCACTAATCCCATTCATGGGTGTTTGTCCCTTGTGATCTAATCACCTCCCAAAGGCCCCACCTTCTAGTACCATCCCACTGGGTGTTAGGATTTCAACATATGAATTTAGGGGGGACACAAACATTCATTTCATTGCAGGAACTATTTAAAAGAAAAGATTCCTAAAAGCTTCTGAAATTCATACCTGAACAAAATTTTTCAGGTCTCAAAATAACGTGATTTCCGTAGTACTTTGTAGCAGCAGAACTGCAGGATCACAACAGTATGAATATTTTAATTTGTAGGAGTTATTGTGAGGAGGTCTCCAAAAAGTTTGTAACAATCTACATTACTGAAAGCAAGCTCTTATTTTATCTGACCCGTCCTATACATGGAGATAAGAGAACACAATATTAAGTTAGTAGCTAGCAGACAAAATCAAAAGCATCAAAGTTATAAACACAAACATCTCTCCTCTTTGCCCCTCACGTCCCCCTTCCTCATGGCAAGAGACACACATGTCCAGCAAAGGCAACCATTGCCCCAGATGGCTTTCTAGATAAACAGAAGGAAGAAGGTGGAGAATGTGGGCATTTAGACTTCCTAAAAACAGGTGCTAGGAGTAAGGCCTTAGAGATAAACCAAAAACTATGACAATTTTGCTGTCTATTCTCTAAAAATACCCATATGCTCCAAAATAAATGAATAAGGAAGGTCATTGAAGCTGAGTTTGTGATACCCCAAAATCACCTACAGGTTTTTCACTAGGAGAGTGATTAAATACATTCTTAGCAATGCTCTGCAGACATCAAAAGGCTAGCAGTGACCAAGAAAGATGTCTCTGATAGATTGTTAAGAAAAGCAAGTGACGGGACAATCTGAACAGGATGACCCATTTGGTTATAAGTACGACTGTGTGTGTTTGTATGTGCACATGCCTAGCATGACACACACCAAATTACTACCAGTGGTGTCACACATCCTCCTGGAGGAGGGTAGCAGGAATGGAGTGGAACAATGGCATGGGCTTTTCCTTTACCCTTTACCTCCATATATTTATGTAAGCTTTTGTATATCATTTACTCGTATAAATCTTTCATGACAACTAGTTACTGCTTCTGTAATTATTCAATAAAGTGCCATAAGAGGAGTCTCTAAGACATCTCATATACAGGGAAAGACGTTGTGGGTACCAAGGATACTTCCGTTTTCCCTAGGGACAGGGGCCAGCGATTTCTACAAGTGCCATCAGGTCAGCATCACAGGGCCTGGTGATTAAAACATGCTTCTGAGCTGCCATTGACCATATAATCTAGCTCTCAATGGGATTCAAATATATCACAGCTTGACTCAATTCCATTTTATAGGATATAATTTCACCCCAAGCCAGGAATCCAGGCCCCCTAGATAACAGATCTTTATTGGGCATCTGCCTCTGAGAGGCTGTGCCATGAGGCAGATGGAATTAATGCACCGGAATTAGTGGGAGATGAGAAAGCATTTTTTTCAAGTATATATTGATTTTGAATGACAATACCTCCCCCTCAAAAATCATCTAAATAGTACCATTGTACACAGTGGAAATTCTCTCTCTTTACAATGTTCATTCAGAAAACTCAGGCTAAAAGCCTGGCCAAGGCCTGCCAACATCTGTCTGGGTCTCCTGGAATGTGACACCTGCTTACCATGGCTCCAAATGCACAACCAGCAGTGGTCAACTACTAAGGAACCCAACACAGCACCAGAAGCCACTACTGTAGTGTGCTCACGGACAGTATAAATCCACTAAGTTTTACTCTCATTTTGAAATCTAGAAAAGCTCTAAAGCGGAAAATTTTTTTTCTAATTCATTTGCCCCTAAAATGAACCAGACCTGAATTCCGAACTGATAGAAGCTATTTACAGTCTTCATATTTATTTCACATACTGTAAATATTGAATATATTGAAAAATATTAGCATATCCATATTATGAAGTAGTCGTTATCCTGATTCCCGAGAGATATTTTATTCATTCAGAATATGCAGTATACTACCTTTCTTTAAAAAAAAAAAAAATGCAAAACTTTTCTTTTAACTATGCATGTAAAAATGTATCTGACCCTAAGAGTTTCAAACAAGGAATAAGGACCTATATATGCTCTGATCAATGAAGCTTTGAAAGAAATGAGATTGAAGCTCTAATAATTAAAAGCAACATAGCTCTTAAAACACACACACACAGAGAACCTTATTAAGAGCTGATAAATCATAGCCTCATTATCCAGAGAAATAAAATGAGTCACTAGGAATAAGGAGAAGTAGAAATACGCCATGTCAAAACAGCTGGTAATAGGAAATTACTTTACTGCATTGGTATTGAGAGAGAGTGCCGTACATTTGCTAAATGATATAACACAGAGAATAATCTATTTATGGTGTAGGAAATAAGTATGATTTCTTCAAAGAAAATTTTTCCTGATTCTTCTAAATAGATATGATCTTACATTCTATCTTGGGAAAAAATTTTAAGGGGTCAGTAACAAAGACCACTGTAGTGATTCTGTAGGTACACAATCTAGTCAAACTGTAAAAACCACTGTGAAAAAGTAGAAAAGAACTGTTCTATAGATTTAACTCCATAGATCCATTGATTTTAGTCAATGAAGGGCCTACAGAAAACATTAGTTTCATCCAGTCTTTAAAACTTATAAAATCACCTTGTTTGTATAAAACTTCTAGAAGAAAACTTAAGAGAAAATCTTAGCAACCTTGAGGTGAACAAAGATTTATCAGCTATGACACCCAAAGCGTCATCCATAATAGAAAAAATTAACAAATTTAGACTCATCAAAATTAAATACTTCTCCAAAAATCACCACTGAGGAAATGAAAAGACAAGCCATAGATTAAGAAAAAACACTCACAAATCATTTATCTATATATGAATCATATGCATAAATATATATGGGTGTTTTGTATTCAGAATATATAAAGAACTCTTCCAATAATAAAAGGCAAACAGCCTGGTACAAAATAAACACAAGATTTGATGAAGCACTTTACCATAGAATATACATGAATGGCTAATAAACACATGAATATGTGCCCAATATCGTTATTAATGGGAAAATACACATCAAGATGACAATGAGATAGCCCTACCAGACCAGTAGAAGAACTACAATCAAGATGACTGACAATACAAAGTGTTATTGATGAAGTGAAGAAACTGGGAACTTTACACATTGCTGGTAGGAATATAAAATGACCGCTTTAGAAAATAATTTGGCTTTTTTTTAGGAAAAAGTTTAAACGTACACTTAATCATAAGACCCAGGATTTCTACTCCTACATATTTACCCATGAGAAATAAAAGTATATGTCCACACAGAAATTTGTACACAAACGTTCATAGTATCCTTCTGTGTCATAGGCAAAAACTGAAAATAGCCCCACACTGGAAACAACCCCAGAGAATAAGTAAAATGTTTATCTAGGTACTGAATACTACTCAGCAGTAACTGATGCCTCCAACAACATGGCTGAACCTCAAAAAACATGTTGGTAAGGATAAGCAGACACCAAAGACTACATATTGTTGTTTCATTTTATGAAATTTAAGGCAAAAGTTGAGACAAAAATCATTATCAATAGTTTCCTCGAGATGAGGTAGGTGTGGTCAAAAGTCAAAGGGGTACAAAAGGGGATTTTGGAAGTTACTGGAAACTCCCTACAACTGGGATGCAGTGATAATGGTACCAGTGGATCCGTGTCTCAGAAAGCCCCGCACCATTAAAGTCCCGATCTTTGTTCCTATTTGATGCTCTCTCTTTCAGAAGGCAGATACACCAAGAATGTGTTTTAGGACCTAGGGGTTGAAATGACCCGAGGTGGTAATAAGTGATCGAGTGGCTACAGTTGGTACTTTCTGTGCTCACTGCAGCACTGTTCGCTCTAGAAAAGCTAGAAATAACCTAATGTTTATCAACAGAACAATGGTCAAACAAGAAAAAACTCATCCACATTATAAAAGACCAGGAAGATGCAGCTGTAAAAAAAGAATGAAAATATCCTTAAGATATGTTATTAAGGGGAGTGGGGGGAAGCAAAGTCATAGGACATTAATAAACAGCGTAACATGTATCTGTTACGCACATAGGTGCGCATAGACACTGAACTACATAAAGCTTCCCTCTGGGGAGACTGAGACGACTAGGGCAGAAGAGGATTTTCTTTTTTCATATGTTCTCCTGTAACATTCTATTTTTTTCACAAAATCCATATATCACCTTAGTTGTTTAAAAACTTTAAACGCTTTTGCTGGCCCGTGACTAATATCACCTCTCAGCAATACCTGCTCCTGGGGAAGCCATGTTTTCCTTAAAAGGAGACTAGAGTGAATTACTTTGAATCATGTTAGAAAAAAAAAACACGTACTAGAATTGTCTAACAACCAGCACTTTGATATACTGTTAGCTTAATAGTAATAATTACAACAGTCTTGATGCACATAGTTTTCTTCAATGACAGCCCTGTGATGTAATGTGGCCACCCCTACTTTGGATGCTCAAGAGGTCAAGACACCCGCCCAAGACCACCCAGGCAGGCAAAGTAGAAGTGAGGTCTATAACTTACAATCTGGTATTTTTATTTAGCTGCCTGCCTCATCAAGGATGACGATCTACATAATGGTGACCCTGAGGCACTACAGGATCCTAAAGGACTTATGAATCATCAAAGAAAGATTTAATTATATTTACTGTAGTTTGGGTTTTACCCATACTTTATTGTGTTATAATCCCTGGAAAAGTATTCAGCCACATATAACACACACCATCACCCTTGTTCAGAATAGTTGATTAACCAGAATGCCTCTGGCCAAGACTGAAACATGGAGAACGTACTCCAAGTTGATTCCCTTCATGATAGAAGTTTTAACTTTCCTCTCTAAGAGAAGATACCTCTCTGCCCTAACTATCTTCCACCTTTAGCTCAGAAGGCCTTCAGTTCTCTCTTCCCCCAAAGACCAGGTCAGCCCCAACTTCCCACAGTGGGAGGGCAGAAGGCTCAGAAGGCGGCACGCTGAGCCACCACCGGCAGAGGCTCAGGGTGCTCCGGCCTTGAAGCTCCCCTCCCGGCTCCCATCCTACAGCCGGGGCTCTGATGCCAATCTCCTGGCCACCATACCTTCACTCTAGCCAGATATTCCCGCAGCCTAGAAATAGGAACATTCACAACAAAAAGGAAGTGGGTAAGTAATTGAAGGCCTGTAGCCATACTGCTTTGAGGAGCAAACGTGAGCCTTCGAACTTGGAAGTGGGCTTCTTCATGGCAACGCCTGACTAATCCAACAAGAGGACTGTAATTTGAGGGTGGATCCACACAGCTAACACAGGTTAAAACAGACCTAGGTTTTAAATGTGGCAACAAAAGATAAATCTCTAAGACTGGGAATCATGTAGTCTATGCTGAAAAATAAAGAGGCAGAATTGTGTATGAGGAGCCCATTTTGGAACCAAACAGGGAGCCCACTTTTGACTCCAGTTAGAAGCTACTTTATAGATGAGAAAGTAGAGGTGCAGAGAGCACTTAATCATCCAATTGCCTCTATAACATTAAGATAAGAATGATGCATACCTATGTTAATAGTATGATTAAAGATTGACCTAAATAAGTCCCTAGTACCATTCCTGTCACATAGTGGCTGCTTACTAAAAGGTAATATTACTATCAGACTCTCATCCTGGTTCTGCCACAAAGATGAGAAAACACAGTAGATTATTCTTTAAGATCCCTCAAGGTCTAACACTTGGTGATTCTATTATTGAAATTAGCAAGCTGGCAGCATAACTTCGTTATCATGACAAGCCCACAGGACTCCATAGGTAAGGAATTCATTTCGGGGACTTATCCTGGGACATTTCCAGGTCTCCAGGACACCACTGTTTCTGCTGCCCACAGAGAACGAGAACAGATCCCAGATTGCCTCCTTAGTAAACCACCACCCAGGTGTTAGGCCAGGTGTCCCCTGCAGAAGTCATTAACCACAACAATGAAATCAAAGAAGTACGATTCCTACTTCCTACATTATTTCTTCTTAAAAAAATTTTTTTTAACCCTCCATTGATAAAAATAACACATGTTCTTTGTGGGTTGGGAAGTGCAAAAAACCAAAGGAGGAAGCTATCAATTATAACCTCACATGCAGCTGTAAATACCTCCATTTACTTCAGATCTTTTACCTATACATATTCCTCTTTAGGTAAGTGAACTCATCATTGCATGTCAAACTGCCTGCTTTACTTAACATTTTAACAACAATCGATCCCCCTGGCCGGTGCCCAAGCTTGAAGCTTGTGGCTCCACATACCGGCAGATACACATTTTACTCCGCCAGTCTCCTGAAAGCTTTGAGGGAAAAGAATTCCAGAGAAATCAGCAGTCACCTCTCATAAACTACTTGAACCCCATGATTTTCAGAGCCCAAGGTTATTCCCAAGACACAGTTCTCCTTTGGCCCTTAAGGAACACCCTCGGGGAGGGAGGGAGGCATAAAAGGGGAAAGGGGCTTAATTCCTCTCTCACCCCTGGGTTTCTGCATCAGAACTTCAGGCAATGGACATAAAAGACTGAATGGGTGTAAAGTGGGGATGGGAAGTTATGCCCATGGAGCAGCTGGAACAGAAAAACAAAGATCAGGGCACCTGAGTGGCTCAGTGGGTTAAAGCCTCTGCCTTCAGCTCGGATCATGATCCCAGGGTCCTGGGATCGAGCCCCACACTGGGCTCTCTGCTTGGCATGGAGCCTGCTTCCCTTCCTCTCTCTCTGCCTGCCTCTCTGCCTACTTGTGATCTCTGTCTGTCAAATAAATAAATAAAATATTTAAAAAAAAGAAAAACAAAGATCCTCCTCCCAGTACCTTCTGTCCATGCAGTGGCCACCTGAAATGAGTCAGGGCCCTATTTAACAACACTCACCTAGTGGTCCAGGTGACAGGCCATATGTACCCCTGAAAGCTTTGACCTCAGGAGGACCCCTCAAGCTGGGTGATCACAGGAGGTCGTAGTCAGGAGGTTTCTGTGGATTATAAAAAAGAAAGAGAGAGAGAGAGAAGGGAAAGAAGAGAAGGAGATGATGAGGGAGGGAGGAAGGATTAAACTATTTTAAAGGAGAATATGAAATAAATTAATGTAATTTAAAGTTTAATATTGTCAGTATCTTTGATAAACTTGTGGGTGGAAATCCCAGAAACCGTTTGGGGCTAAGCTTTAGTCAGGAATGATAGAGTTAGAATGGTGGTAGCACTATTGTCATTTTTTTAAAAATTATACCAAAGAATTACCTTTCCTTTCAAATAGGACATCTTGGTCCAAACATGAAGTCAAAACTCAGAACTACCCACCTGCCAGCCACTAATATTTGGTTAAAACTCCAGATGGAGAAGCATAGCCAAGAGGAGGATGCTGTTGGAATTCAGAGGTTTGCAACAAGAGGTAGGCTTTTATGCACCTGCCACTTCAAGGGAACTGAAAGTTTGGCAAAGAATCAGTGAGTTCGTATTGCACTGAGAGCGGGCCTGGATAATTCAGGGAGAAAAACTTCCAGAGCAGGACAGTGTGGCCACCTCTGCAGGCTGGTTGGGAACACACTGTCAAGCCATATACCAGACCCCTTACTTCTCACCCCTTCACTTGGTACTTGTTATACTTGGCCAAAGTGCAAATGATGGCATTACGAGAAAATGATGATTATTTCCCTTTTATTCTCTTTTCTCCAGGGTTTAGAAAATTTAGAATTAGATTTCCTCGCATGTTAATTCTCTAATGCATGTTATGTTGATCCTCATTTTCCGAAAGGGCCAGTGCAGGGATAAGCACCTATTGGAAAAGTCTCTTAAACTTGTTATTATTTTGCATCTACCATTTTATAGCAGCCTTGTATACTAAGATAGAGCCAAAAGTAAACTAGCATACAGGTATTCATCTCAGGTAGTAAAATGTGCGCTCACATAAATTATTCAAATAGCCACATTGAAAAAAAATCCATTAATTAATACATGTCTTACTTCCACCGATACAGTTCATTCCCTTTAAGGATAAAACTTCATCCTAGATACAGCTCTTACTCCAAATCTTTAGACTTTCCTTTCAACTTCAATTTTCAATTTGTTGTTGATGGGCATTTGGTTTTCTTTCCTCTCTGATAATCCTCAGGAGTGATCACCTTGGAAGATCACAGTAATGAGGTAGTTGTGATGGGGACGGGGGTTTCTCTATGAGTCTCCTCAGTAAGTCAGGGCCCCTCATAATGACACCTGAAAAGATGGAGAAGACACTAAAGAACCCAAAATAAGCACAATGGTTATAATGGGCAGGATATTGAAGGTGCCAAAAAGCTCTAACCAAATCAAGGTATATCTCACCTTCCAATGTTTCTCCCTCCAACTACCTCAATGCTGTCTCTGGTTTTCTATTGAGGCTTCTCTAACCCCTCTCTAATGACCTTCCCAGAAACCCCTTCTTCCTTTGGATCACTAGTGCTCTGTTCGTACTATTTTAAAATGTCACTGCCCTGTAGTATTGGTCATTAGTGTCACATCATTTTACATAGATCATTCTTTTTTTTTTTTTAAGATTTTATTTATTTATTTGACAGAGAGAGAGAGAGAGATCACAAGCAGGCAGAGAGGCAGGCAGAGAGAGAGAGAAGGAAGCAGGCTCCCGACTGAGCAGAGACCCCGATGCGGGGGCTCGATCCCAGGACTCTGGGATCATGACCTGAGCCGAAGGCAGCGGCTTAACCCACTGAGCTACCCAGGAGCCCCTACATAGATCATTCTACCTTTAAAATTAAGAAATTTCTCTCAATTCCAAAAAAATCCCCACAGGCCCTCAAAGCAGTGGCTGATCATGTGAGGCTTGGTACTTGGTCTGAGAGTACTGACCCATTCTTAACCTCCAATGACCCTGCTTATCTATCCTTACCCCTGCCTGTATTTCCTTATTCCCACCTTCTAATCTCCAGTCCTAACACCTCTTTCCATCCCACACAGAAACATCATCCTATCTAATGCTCAACTCTCTCAAGTGCCTGGAACCACAAATGATATTGATTTGTTTTGTTTTTCGGTTTTATTTCATAATCCTCTCATTCACAAGGCTCAGGTATGGTGTCCAGGTGGGTTTAAATACTTTGTCCTTGGAAATACCACATCTTCCCAGTGAAAAACCCCACTGCTGAGTCTAGTCTATCATGTAAAATGCCTTACTTTGGATGATTTTTCTCTCGGGAATGTAGGGTTCATCAGCAGTGCCCAACCCAACCCATCAGTTACAACCGTCAAGGTCTAGATCTCAACTGCCAAGAATGTTCAAATTCTTTCCCAGGGTGCTCCTGGGCACCCAGCCAATCAGGTGGTGAAATGTCAGTTTTGTCACCTGAGCATTCTATGGCAGTTAGGAAGGTTTCCATCCAGAGCCAAGGAGGAACCTTGGGCAAGGAGGGGCGTACTCCTCAGGCCAAGGAGTTAGAATCTTGGTACTGACATATTCCAAACCTTCCGACCAAGAAATTCCTGAGAAATTAGGGTAAGTGGCTTTTCAGTGAGGACTCCAAAACTCATGTTGTACAGAGCAGCACTTGGCAGAACACTTTTTTTAATAAGAGGTTTGTTTCTTTTAAAAATTTCGGTTTAGTACTAGAAAGCTTTGCTGAAAACGTGCATTGACCAATTCTTATGAGCATTTTAGCTGCTTTTTAATGTCTGTCCTTGGGAGACAGTGTCAACTCTAACAACATATGTGCCTGTGTGGTCACGCGCGCCTCGCAGGTTGTCTTGAACAGCTTGGTGCCTGTCCCCAAGACCCCGCCTCTCCCCATGGACTGTAAGTTCTAACAATAACCAGTCTCCCATATATTATTGCTGAATAATTCCTTCTTGGTGGCTTTATAATAACATTTTTAAAAGAATCTGTATTGTTCTGTTGGCTCTTTTGAGATTCCTAGTATCTCATTACATCAGGGTAGTCTTTGTTTCCTCAAGGTAAAAAAACAAAAAACAGAAACCCACATACACATATTACTGGCCTTTTTATTTAGCTGTCACAATACCAGCAGTGGGAGAGTCAGTATGTGGAGGAAACAATAGTAACATGGATCACTTCACATTAAAAAGTGGTACCTAATTATTGTTTTTAGGGGCAGTTAATGAGTGGTACTTGTAGGTGATTAAACACATTTGGGTTTGGAAGACCAGTGGGGTGAGAAGCAAGCGTCTCTGATCGTAACAGTGTGGGGAGAGAGAGACTTTGAATACTGCATCTGCTTTAAGAGTCCCAGCCCACCCCACCCACAGCGCCTTCTCATGGGGCATAACAATGGGCTGAAGATGACTGGGAAGCCACCCAGCCAACAGAGCCCATTCACAAAGGACATCCTGAGTTTGCTATGTATCATCACAGATTCAGCTCAGCAGCCACTGAGAACAAAAAATAGCGAGTGTATTTACAGCTGGTGATGCTAAATAGAAGGGCCCTGAAAATGTCAAAGTTCAGGGGTTCTTACTCTACACCCTGTATTGCACCAGAGAGCAAGGACATGAAGATAAATAATAACCCTCCCAGCCCTCAGGGAATTCCACCTTGCAGCAAAGATGGACCCACCTACACTGCTATAGATTAAATGTTTGTGTTCTCCAAAAATCAAATATTAAATCCTAACCTCTAGGGTGATGGTATTAGAAGGTAGTGCATTTAGAAGGTGGTGAGGTCATAAGGACAGAACCCTTATGAATGGGATTAGTGCCCTTATAAAAGAGACCCCAGAATTAAGGAGTCCACTTGTCATGATGAGTACCGGGTGATACCCAGAAGTGTCGAATCACTATATTGTACTCCTGAAACTAATATAACACTAGATATTAACTAGCAGGAATCAAAATAAAAACTTAAAGGAAAAAAAAAAAAGAAAAAAGGATGATGCAGAGAACACCTTCTACCTTATGAGGATACAATGAAAAGTCTGCAACCCTTGCTGGACCATGCTGGCAACCTGATCTTGAACTTTCAGCTCCCAAGACTGTGAGAAATAAATGTTTGCTGTTTATAGACCACCCAGTCTGTGGTATTTTATTATAGCAGCTTAAATGAACTAAAATATCCACTTAACCAAAAATGTACTATGATGTGTTAAAACAAAGATATGAACAAAGTACTGTGGGAGCACAAGGATGAGAATGACTAATTCTGGCCAGTTTGGAGACACGGAAGGGGAGGGAGGTAAAGACTCAGTAGAGGAAGGGTCATTTGAGTTGGTCTTTCAAAGAGGAGGAAGTTGGGCAGGTGGACGCTCTGGTGGAAGAAACATAACAAAACAGCAATGAGGTATTAAAGTGTGTAAGTGACAGAGACCAGATTGGCAAAGCATGAGCCAACATGAGCAACAGCAATGAATTCAGTGCTTTCTCGAAGATGTCTCTTTTTTTAATGGTTTAAGTTGCTGAACCTTTCCCTGGTTCAGTCAGAGCTTGAAAATCAAGTTCGTACTGTGTCAAAACTGCCTGTTCCCAGCTTTTCTTCCTAAGTTTTTTGCTCAAACTATGAACACCAATTTAAAGAGCAACTCTGGAAATGTAATTACGTGAAAAGAAAGCAGTTCCAGAAATAAGGGATGCTTTCTCATTGGAATCCACAATTTAGCAGATATCCTCAGCCACTGTTTCATTTATTCTTTCTTTGTTTTAAATTTAATTTTATTTTTTTCAGTGTCCCAAAATTCATTGTTTATGCACCACACCCAGGGCTCCATGCAATACATGCCCTCCATAATACCCACCACCAGGCTCATCCAATCCCTCCCCCTCCCCCCAAAACCCTCAGTTTCTCAGAGTCCAGTGTCCCATGGTTTGCCTCCCCCTCTGATTTCCCCCAATTCACTTCTCTCCATCTCCCAATATCCTCCATGTTATTCCTTATGCTCCACAAATAAGTGAAACCATATGATAATTGACTCTCTCTGCTTGACTTATTTCACTCAGCATAATCTCCTCCAGTCCCGTCCCTGTTGATACAAAAGTTGGGCATTCATCCTTTCTGATGGAGGCATAATTCTCCATTGTACATATGGACCATATCTTCTTGATTCATTCTTCCATTGAAAGGCATCTTGGTTCTTTCTGCAGTTTGGCAACAGTGGCCATTGCTACTATGAACATTGGGGTACAGATGGTCTTTCTTTTCACTACATCTGTATCTTTGGGTAAATACCCAGTAGTGCAATTTCAGGGTCATAGAGAAGCTCTATTTTTTATTTCTTAAGGAATCTCCACACTGTTCTCCAAAGTGGCTGCACCAACTTGCATTCCCACCAACATAAGAGTGTTCCCCTTTTTCTACATCCTCTCCAACACTTCATGTCTACTGTCTTGTTAATTTTGGCCATTCTAACTGGTGTAAGGTGGTATCTAAATGTGGTTTTGATTTGAATCTCCCTGATGGCTAATGATGATGAACATTTTTTCATGTGTCTGTTAGCCATTTGTATGTCTTCTTTGGAGAAGTGTCTGTTCATGTCTCCTGCCCATTTTTTGACGTGATTATCTGTTTTGTGTGTGTTGAGTTTGAGAAGTTCTTTATAGATCTTGGATATCAGCACTTTGTCTGTAGTGTCATTTGCAAATATCTTCTCCCATTCTGTGGGTTGCCTCATTGTTTTGTTGACGGTTCCCTCTGCTGTGCAGAAGCTTTTTATCTTGATGAAGTCCCAAAAGTTCATTTTTGCTTTTGTTTCCTTTGCCTTTGAGACATAATCTTGAAAGAAGTTGGTGTGGCTGATGTTGAAGAGGTTACTGCCTATGTTCTCCTGTAGGATTCTGATGGATTCCTGCCTTACGTTGAGGTCTTTTATCCATTTCAAGTTTATCTTTGTGTATGGTGTAAGAGAATGATCAAGTTTCATTCTTCTACACATAGCTGTCCAATTTTCTCAGCACCATTTATTGAAGAGACTGTCTTTTTTCCAGAGTATATTTTTTCCTGCTTTATTGAAGATTAATTGACCATAAAGTTGAGGGTCCATATCTGGGCTCTCTTCTCTGTTCCATTGGTCTACGTGTCTGTTTTTGTGCCAGTACCATGCTGACTTAGTGATCACAGCTTTGTAATAAAACTTGAAATCAGGCAACATGATGTCTCCAGTTTTGTTTTTCTTTTTCAACATTTTCTTAGCAATTCAGGGTCTCCTGGTTCCATGCAAATTTTTGGACTTTTTGTTCCAGTTCTTTGAAAAAACCGGTGGAATTTTGATCAGGATGGCATGAAGTATAGATTGCTCTGGGCAGTATAGACATTTTAACAATGTTTATTCTTCCAATCCATGAGCATGGAATGATCTTCCATCTTTTTGTGTCTTCTTCAATTTCTTTCATGAGTGTTTCATTTATTCTATTGGCACGATCCTAAGCCCTGAGTTTAAAAAGATGAATTTGTTAGTCTTCCCTTCTAGGAGCCCATAAATTAGTGACCAAAAAATGAAATGGATGAAAAGTAAGACATGGGTTTACTCTGATGATACTGAGAGGACAGAGCTGGTTAATGATGATGTTTTCACCCGTCTGGGGCAAAAGAAGCAAACCTCAACTTTTTCCTTCATACTCTTATCTCATCCTTTGCAATTGCTACATGCCTTCTTACCACTCAAGTTTGCAATTCTAGGGTGACACTCGTCAGAGAATGTGTCTTAATTTTCATAAAAGTAAATGTATTTGATTTTTTTTTTTGGTAGTTGAGTTACTGAAAGGGTTAGATGGTAGTTACGTTATGTAAATGCCTTTACTCATATGTCAATTCTATACTGGTCCCAAAAAGATATTTTACCAGTTAAGTACAAAAAATATGAACAGTATGAAAATTTTCAGTCTATATCATGCCAAACAAAACATTTTGCTGGCTATTTTTGAATGTGTTTGCTAATTGTTTGGGAAATATTTAAATTCAACCATGAAAGTAGATCCTTGTTGAATGCAGATATAACAGATTAGGAATTAATTATTAACAAACTAGAAAGAAAAACTGCAAACCAAGATTTTAAAACACTGAGTATAGTGCCCACAAAAAAAGGAAAAAAAATTATAAAACACCATCATGTTTAGGGATGCCTGGGTGGCTTAGTTGGTTTAGCGTCTGCCTTCAGCTCAGGTCATGATCCCAGGGCTCTGGGATCAAGTCCAGCATCAGGCTTCCTGCTCAGCCGGAGCCTGCTTGTTCCTCTGCCCACTACTACCCCAGCTTGTGCTCTCTCTCGCTCTCCCTGACAAATAAGTAAAAATAATTCTTTAGGGGCGACTGGGTGGCTCAGTGGGTTAAGCCTCTACCTTCGGCTCAGGTCATGATCCCAGGGGCCTGGGATCGAGTCCCGCATAGGGCTCTCTGCTCAGCAGGGAGCCTGCTTCTCCTCATCTCTCTCTCTGTCTGTCTCTCTGCCTATTTGTGATCTCTCTCTCTGTCAAATAAATAAATAAAATCTTAAAAAAAAATAATAATTCTTTAAAACACTATGTTTAGATATGTGTCTAATATGTATTTTTCATGTAATATTCTACACACACATATAAGGAGGAGAAGAACTGGATGGAAAATATATATATATCCCAAGAAGTAGAATTATGGAAAGGTTTATTTTTCTTTTTACTTATCTGCTTTTTATCATTTTTCTATGACGAATCTATATTGCTCTTAAAAATTATATAAAAGAAAAGTATGTGCTGATTTTTTAAGAAGGCACTATAAAGATTTTCTTATTTATTTATTTATTTATTTGGCACAGAGAGAGAGAGAGACAGCACAAGATGGGGAGTGGCAGGCAGAAGATGGGGAAGCAGGCTCCCCACAGAGCAGGGGGAGCCCGATGTGGGACTCGATCCCAGGACCCCGGAATCATGACCTGAGCCAAAGGCAGTCGCTTAACTGACTGAGCCACCCAGGTGCCCTAAAGATTTTCTTTTAATTAAAATTTTAACTCACTGATTTCTCTTTCAGGTCTCTGGACTAAGAAAATAGTAACCAAGATTAAACCTGCTGAAAGAGGGGCCCCTGGGTGGCTCAGTTGGTTGAGCGACTGCCTTCGGCTCAGATCATGATCCTGGAGTCCCGGGATCGAGTCCTGCTCAGTGGGGAGTCTGCTTCTCCCTCTGACCTCTCCTCTCACACTCTCTCTGTCTCTCTTTCAAATAAATAAAAAAAAAAATCTTAAAAAAAAAAAACTGCTGAAAGATGTGGTCAACATGATTTAGTGAGCACCCACTGTGTGCCAGATACTGCATGGAGCATGGAGCACCAACAGTGCACGAGGCCAGTCCGCAGAAGCTCCAGCTCCATATCGGTGGTCCCTTACGTCCAACAGGAGGACCTAGAGACACCAACCTTTTTTTTTAACCCCCTTAAAAGTCACCTTCTTCCCCACAGGTAAGCCTATGGCTCAGGATCCGCAGGGTGGAAGGCAGAAACCTCCAACTTTAAAGTTACCCAGGTCACAAAATGGGAGCAGTTAACTCTTGCTGAACATATACTAATTTTTTTTTTTTTTTTTTTTTAAGTAAAATAATCCAGGAGTGCCTGTGTGGCTCAGTCAGTTAAGCGTCAGACTCGTGATTTCTGCTCCGGTCATAATCCCAGGTTTCCTGGGATCCAGCCCCACATGGGGCACCATGCTCAGTGGGGAGTCTACGTCAGGATTCTCACTCTCCCTCTGTTCCCCCCAAAACAAATAAATAAATCTTCAAAAAAATAATCTAAAAAACAATAGAAGTAAAAAAAAATCCTTAGGAAGCACAAACTGCCAGATAGCATCACCTGATTTTGTCTCTTAGCTTCATGGTGCACAGACACACATGAAAAACTTTCTCCCCAGGCTTGAGCTAAGGGGGTTGTGAGCAGACCCAACTGTGCTGGCTCCAAACAGATTTATTTTCAGTACTAAGAAGAATTTATAGAGAAGCAACCATGTTGCTACAACGGACAAATACAATAAACATATGATTTCTATCCTAAAGCTTTATGAACAAAAAACTGTAGTTAGAATGTATGCTTTTGGGGTATATGTAAGGGAATGTGTATGTGTGTGTGTGTTTGTGTGTGTGTGTTTGATTTGCACACTAATGTAATAAAAGAAATACAGAGTTTAAACTTTTTAGACAGGTTCAGTTGACCACCCTAAGAAGTTTAAACTCTTCTTGCAAGACTTGTACCAAGAGAAATATCACTGAGTTAATTCTTACTCTTTAAAAACAACTAACTAATGGGGCACTTGGGTGGCTCAGTGTCTGCCTTTGGCTCAGGTCATAATCCCAGAGTCCTGGGATTGAGTCCCCTGCACAGGCTCCTGGCTCCTGGCTCAGTGGGGAGTCTGCTTCTCTCTTTGCCCCTCTCCTCCCCCCACTACCCCATATTCTCTCTCTCTCTCTCTCTCTCTCTCTCCCTCTCTCACTAAAATAAATAAATATTAAGAGGAAAAAAAAAAACTAACTACAAAATGCAATGTGCTCTCTTGGATTTAAACCTGAGAAAGAAAAAGGACATTAGTGGGAAAAAAACAGTCTGGAGCTGCGTTACCAGGAATATACAACACTGATCTCTTCATTATATCAAATGTAAGTGGTGATGTAAGATGTTAATATTAGAGGAAACTAGGTGAACAGTATCTAAGAGCCCTCTATCTTTGCAACTTCTGTGCAAATCTGACATGACTCCAAAATTTAAATTTTATTAAAAACTAACCATAAACAAATAAATAAATAAATAAAAGTTACCCGTGGTTAGCCTGGAATCAACCTCAGAGTGCCACTAGTGAGGCTGTTTGTTCCTATTTCTTTATAATCCTGAAAACCAAGTAATGGTTCAATAATAAGAAAAAATTTTACTGATGTCAAGATAGTTCATATAATAACATTTTATACAGACATTCAAAAACCTATTTTCAATTACTATTAAAGGTCCGGGGGAATTCTCATAATGAAATGGTATTGGGGGAAAAAAAATAGTAAGAAAGTTTTATATTCATTATATTTTTTATTCATTCATTAATATTATACAAAATATATACAGAGAGGAAAAAAATAAATAAAAGATTGGAAGAAAATTGGTCAAAACAAGAACATCAATATCTATTATCTTATCATGACATATTTTTATTTTCTATCTTCTATTTTTAACTTCTCTGAGTTCTCTATGAAATGAATGTGTATTGCTCTAATAATCACAGAAAAAAAGAAAAATCACTTCTTGAAAAAACTACCAGCCAGGAATTATCATTCCTCCCTAATCACCAAACTCGTGAAAAGCAGGAGACTGTGGCAGCAGAAATACAGGCCTCTGTCTCCAGTGTGGGCCTAGAGTATGCACAATCCCTTGGCTTCTGGGAGGCAGGACTTTATGAAATAAGTTTGATGATCCTCATTTTACAGATGAAGAGATAAAGGCTCAGAAAGCTCCATTCACTTGTTAATCAAAAAATTCTTACAAAGCCCATTAGACAGGCATTCAAGTGTGACCAGGTCTCAGCCTCTCCCCACCCGGATCCCAGGGACTAGTGATTCGTCATTCAGGAATTCACTCACAGCCAGAAAGTGGCAGAGCCAGACTGTGAATCCAGTTCTTTCTGGTTTCAAATTCAGACTTTTTTTTGGCTGGAGCAGGACTCTCCCTAGCTATGTCAAGGTACACTAGACCACTTCAGGTGGTCACGGAGGCACGGAGCCTCCTAGGTAGGCAGAAAAGCTTATAGCTACACTGTTGAGGTTCTCTTACCCTCTGCTTATCTTTACAATCCCTCCATGCCATCACTGCACTCATTTACAGACCTAGAGAGAGCAGATCTCCACCTCTCAGTGGAGAGTAGAGGGGAGCTTATGAGCAAAAAGAATAGGATCGTGTCACGTATACACTTCCGCCATGTCACTTCCGTTTCAAAAACTTTTCAAGCATTCTGCCAGTGCCTCCTGACATGGCCATTCAAGGCCCTGCAGGACCTGTGCCAGGCCTCCTCTCCACTCCTCCTGCCATGCCGCCTCTCTCTGCGGGCCTTGCCCTTCACTGGGCTACGCGTCTGTGTCGGCTCCATGGCTTTGGGCAGCTTAATATCATTAAACTCCATTTCCATACGTGTGAAAGGAAAATAATATTATCTCATCAGAATCTGTTAAGAGTTAAATAAAATGCTTGCCAGTGAGCACTTAGTAAAGTCCCAAATTAAAAGGATCTCTAATGTTAATTTATTGCTATTATTATGGTTGTTATTGTTGTGAATCCTCTGCTTTGTGATTTTTTTCCTCCCATATTTTTATTTGTACTTGTTCCTTTCTGAATTGCCTTTTATATTCCTCTTCTTCTTCCTCCTCATAACTTAAATCTAAGCCATTCAAATTCCAGATCCTTCCTGAAAGTCCTTCGGGGCAGTCCTAGCCCTTGCAAACTTTGCCTTCTCCAAACCCTTTTTGGACTGATAGCAATTCTATTTTGTACTGATAATTGCAGAATAATCTAGTAGTGAAATGTTCAGGCTCTGGTGTCAAAATACCCTAAACTTTTTTTTTTTTAAGATTATTTATTTATTTATTTATTTGACAAAGAGAGATCACAAGTAGACAGAGAGACAGGCAGAGAGAGAGAGAGAGAGAAGCAGGCTCCCCGCTGAGCAGAGAGCCGGATGCGGGACTCGATCCCAGGACCCTGAGATCATGATCTGAGCCAAAGGCAGCAGCCCAACCCACTGAGCCACTCAGGTGCCCCAAAATACCCTAATTTAAGTCTCTGCTCTACTATTCACTAGCTGCAGGCAAACTACTTCACCCAGACTTGGTGTCCCAACCCAGCCCGTCATTCCAACAGACTCAGAGCTCTTGCCCCCGCCCACTTCTGCTGGACATTGTGGTTGGGCTGTCCTAGTCTAATACCCGAGCCCTACTGTGGGTCACAAGGTATTTTTAGGGATTGCACTGCCCAGATATTTTAGGAAGAGTTAGATATTCAGAGGCTTCCAATCCCCAAGCAGAAACAGCCACAAGGCCTTGGAAATCTTGCAGTCAAAAGTCAATCACAAATTCACACTGCAAGGTCCTAAATTGAAAACCGTTAGGGCATGATAAAATAGTCTCAATCTGCAGTACAACAAAGGCCTATAGGCTTTAATTACATTAGAGGACAGTCTTGTTGACCAAAGAGAGCAAAATTATTTAAAAATGTTTTGTCTGAAAAAGCCTTGGTCTCATAAGGGAGTCATTCATATCCCCTGTTAAGACATATATGTCTATGTCTTGCCTAAAGTTCCGTGCACATAGTAGATATACAATGTATGCTAGTAATTGATTTATCAATTAAAAGATGAGTTTTTGGGAAAAGGATAGCAAAGTTGACACTTTCACCTACTAATTCTACTTGTAGAAATTTCAGCTAAGAATACATTAACACACTTATGGGGAGGGTGGGAGGAATTGAAAGTTTCACTATAATAGAAAAGAAAAAAAGACAGACTCAACGTACATCAACAAAGGAATGAGTAATCGAGTTATGGTAACTATACACCAATGCAGCCGTCAAAAATGCAAAGACTCAAATGAATACTGACTTGGAAAACTCGCCAAGACAAATTTAAAGTCGGAAAAAAGCAAATTTCAAAAAAAAAGTGGACATATTTCTTTTTATGTTTATTTTTCACACCTCCAAAGAAGTTATATTTGTATGTATTTAGGTATGTATATTTGTATGTAAAAGTAGTGAGAGGAAATTCAAAAGATACAGAACAGACTTCTGTCACTTACCTCTAAGGGAGGGGGAAGGACAGGGCATGACTGTGTCTGGGAGGGGAGGGCTGGAAGGGTTAGGATACAAGTATATCTTGCATCTTTGACAGTAAGACTGTATTTGTATATTACTTATATCATTAAGACAAAAAACAGACTGTCAGAGGGGAGATAAACAATTTAAATTTTGTTAGCAATGATTATTCTACAAATTATGCAATCAAAAAGATATTTGCCAAAGTCTGCCCACCAGATTAAAAAAACTAATTATTTCAGATCTCTTATTCTCCTCTCCCCCCACCTGCTGTGTGTGTGTGTGTGTGTGTGTGTGTGTGTGTGTGTGAGAGAGAGAGAGAGAGAGTGTGTGTGTGTGGTTTAAGATTGCTTTCCTTCACGTCATTATGTTTATACCGCCACTTCACTCTGCCTTATCTGAGAATAAATTCATTTGCTAATGTGTTTTTAAAAATTAGAAAGTTTTCTTACTTAAAAGGCACCAATCTACGAGATTGACTTTGTTAACAAATGTGCTGAGCAAAATCTGATTTGGGTGGAATGGTGGGCCAGGAAGTGAAAAATTAACATCGCATGGCATTTCAGAACCTGACAGTAGTCACTTAACAGATTTTCCTTTATCTTTCTAAAGGAGAGCCTTTGAGGACAGAAGTTGCCTAATTGTCTCAGGACACCCAGGTGAAGCCAGGCTGCGTTCACCTGCCCCCCTCCTCATTGTTCCCTTGAACACTCACATGCCCAACACCTCAGCAGTTTACCTGTAGCAGGCTTAGGGAGCTAGCCCCAGGGGGTGGGGGGGTCTGTTTCTCCAAGTCAGCATGCCGCATCATGCTCTGAGACCCTAAAGAGGCTTTGTGGTATCTTAACTTTCAGACAGACAAGCTCCTAGGGTAAACAGGAGGGGAGAGCCACGCCAGGCCACACACCTAAAAGACATCTACATTTCGACCATTAGCCCAGGTCAGATGGTTGAAGATGGACCGAAATAAATAGTCCTGGGCCATCAGAAGTCCCTCTTTCCGTTCTTAAACGGGTTTCTCTAGTTTTCCGCTCCCGCAAAAACACCAGTAATCAGATACCAACAGTCTCAGAGACCTCAGAAATTCAGGGGCCACAGCAAAGTTCCCAGACGAGGAATGGTGCAGGACATCCAGGAGGAAATATGGCGCCAACCAAAAAACATCCAGCTGGTTCACAGAATAGCGAATGATAAAGATCAGGAGATGTGTTCCAGAGAGCAGGAGACAGTAAGACTATCAAAAGGACATTTGAGAGGTTTTTGTTGAGGTTAGTTTTACGGAGCATTTTCATCTGTCAGATTGGTTCTAAACATCAAAATAGGAGTGTGAGTCCAAAATTCAGGAAGAGGTTAGTGATATACACGATGGAGATATACGTTTGTGTCTCCAGTGCAAGAGAAGGTTGGCAATTACCTAGATAAATCAGGTTTGAAAATCTGAGTAAGGCAGTCTTACTGATTACAGACTTCTAAAGCTAGACCTCCTTTTAAATCTGTGTCTTGGATTAGATTTCTCAGTGAGAGATAATTTGCTCAATTGTGCACTGTCCAAAATAAACCAGAGCACAGAGGAGAGGGAGTGGATTTTGCTTTTCCTCTCTTGGGATCTTTTCAGGGCAAAGAGAAGTCAGATTGGGGGACTGGTCGGCCTCGGCTCTCCCTCACCCCCAAACAGAAATCTCTGTATGGCCCCTCTTGACGAAATCTGGGGCCAACTCTCTCAACATTCTTTCTGTGACAAATGCTAAGAGAACATGCTGGCCTTTTCCTGTAACAATTCCTACACTAAACCTCCCTTTTAAGTGTAAGATCTGGAATGAAACTGGGAACGTGAATCTGAGAACACTGGGCTATTGGATTTCCATCGCAGTCTGTTTCTGGCTTGATTTGATTAAAGTCCACTCAGACTATATATGCGCCGTCTTACTTTCTCATTCTTCCACCACAGTGTTTAATCCTTAATTTCCTCTACTGCTGGAATGCTTCATGCTGAATGATTGGATTAAACTCCAGCACTTGGGGATGTACCTAAGTCCGCTTGGTGGTCCAAGTCTCCTTTAATTGATAAGTGGCTTTTCCACATGTATCGATATTAAATGTGGCCTCCTCCTTACTTTCTTTAGTTAATATGAGCTGTTTTCAAAGGAGACAAAATTTTGCAGAAAGGCTTACCCCTTTCTCGGGTGGGGAGGGGGATGCTGGCAGCACAGAACTTACACTCACCTTTTTTTTTCTCTTTGGTTCAAAACAAACATTGCATTTATTCTTTGTCTCTAGCTTTCATGGACTTTTTGTCTTTTCTCTCCTTTAGATCTGGGTATGTTCACACCTGTCTCTCTGGGAAGCACATATCCCGTTTCTTCAGCTCACCAGAAGTAGACATATATATTATTTCCCTGAGGGTTAGAGAAAGCTATCAGAACTTGGCAACATATAAAGTAAATACCCACTAATTGCAATACATTCATTTAAATCAGGTCTTTATCCTCCTTAGGCATTGTAGTAGGTGGCTTCCTTTGAAGTCTTGTTGAATTTGTCCAAAATTACCTTGCCCCAGGCAGACGGCTGTTTGGAACATTTGTTCTGAACCAATCCCCAAAGCAGTAAATCTTAGCGTTGGTAACGGCTCACATGCCACAAAGAGGAAATGTCCTGGGTAGGGCATGGATCCAGGCTTAGATCCCCCATTATACACAAAGAAAAGAAAGAGAAAGGGAGAGATAACTGCACAACTCTCAGGGATATAATGCTATTGTACAACTCTGATGATGTTATAAACCACAAACCCTGTACATTATTGAAATACATAACCAAAAGCCGACTGGTGAATGTTTTCCCTCTTTTTTCTGCTGCATCCATACACGCATGCACCTCTCATTTTAAAATAATTGTGTCAGTGCTGTTCATCTGTTTGCTTGCTTGCTTTCTTGCTTGCTTGCTTGCTTTAAACACAGGTAGCTTAAACCCCTCATTATTTTAAACTCAACCTGGGAATTTTATTGTACCTCTATGAGAGAATCATGCTCTACGGGCATGAAGATATCAGACCTGTCATAGACTCTCACCATCCCCACAAATGCAAACAATCACACTCCGAGATCTTTGGACTTAACTCAGGACTTTGTTTAGGCTGTGTCACATACTTCTACCATGTACATAAAACAGCTTCCAAGTCTTTTCAGTCTGTTACTAGGCTTCACATCAATTATATCAGAAATTGCTCAGCAGTAAGCTAAGGAGCTATCTGACTTAGAGCAAATGACTCCCTAGTTAATTGTCATGGATACAGCCTTAAGTCATGGCCTCTTGAGTAAGGGGAGAATTGGAATCAGGGTGTGAAACAGTCATACATCCTATGATTTAAGTGCCAAATGAAAGTGCATCATGGGACACTTAGGGTAATGATAACTCACTGGGACAATGCTCCAGTGATATCCCCATTTGGGGGTAATGAGAGATGAAGGAGAGAGGACTCTAGTTATGAACCTCATCACAGTATCACACCAAAGGAGTTAACTATGCTTTATCAAAACAAGGGAGGAAAACAAGGACAGTGAAAGGGGAGGAACAAAAAGGCTGGTGACTTTACTCATGAAAAAGGACAAAATTCCCAGGATGGCGGTGAAAGGAGATGGTAAGGGAAGGGATGACAGCTGCGCAGGAGGCCAGATTACAGCACACAGCAGACTCTGGGAGAAAGACTCAGAGTTAGACTTGATGGAATACTGGGTGTGCTTAAATACATTGAGAACAAATTGAGACGGGGAGTGCATGAGTATCAGTTGCTGTTAAATACCTAGAAAAAGTAAGCAAACAAAAAAAAAAAAAAAGTGGAATAATGAGAACGAAAAGCTTCAAAGAAAACAAAAAGCTATGAAAGATGCTATAAAAAGAAATAAGGGATATCTTTACCTCCTACGATGGTGTAATCTCCGTGATATGTTGTTAAGTTCAATGCTTCTGCTTCCCTAAAATACTCATTTGATTATATTAAAAATAAAACAAGGGGAAGGGCAGGTGGGTGGTGGGTAGCAAGAACTTAAAAATCAAAAAATGAAACAAGTGAAAAACAAATCATAAAATTAAAAAAAATGTAAGGGTTACCTATAGAATCAGAGACCTAATAGCTACATTTTTTAATATATTTTGTCTTACAGATTTGACTTTGAAACCAAGTTAATATTTTACATAATTACTAAACAAAATAAAATTTTAAAATGCAATCCCTGAAAAATCAAAAGTAAAGCAAAACAAACGAACTTCACTGCGTGGCCAACTGATAGCATAACCTGACGGAGAAGAACTGCTCCAAATGACTTTTACAACAGTCATTTGACCATATGTTCCTAGTAGGAAACACTAAAAGTAACGGTATTATCTCATCATAACTGTTTTCAGTAATTATATTAGTAGTAGTGGTGTTGGTATTGTTATTCTGAGAATGTTATATAATTATGTTGGTATACTTGAGAAATGAAATTTTCAGTGCAAATAAAAAGAGGTACTTACCTCTATAAATAGAGTTAGATCGTAAGCTCAATGAAGTTCAGAAAAACCTTTGAATATGAATTGAAAATATCAGCACTTTTTGGGGCGCCTGGGTGGCTCAGTCGGTTAAGAGGTGAACTGTTGGTTTCGCTCTGGTCGTGACCTCAGGGTCCTGGGATGGAGCCCCACCTCAGGCTCCACACTCAGTGGGGAGTCGGCCAGAGATCCTCTCCTTCCCTCTCCCTCTGCCTGCTCATGTGCGTGCATGCTCTCTCTCTCTCTCTGTCTCTCTCTCAAATAAATAAATAATTTTTTTAAGTATGACATCTTTATTATTATTATTTTTATTATTAACATATAATGTATTATTTGTTTCAGGGGTACAGGTCTGTGATTCATCAGTCTTACACAATTCACAGCACTCGCCATAGCACATTCTCTCCCCAATGTCCATCAACCAGAATAAATAAATCTTTTTTTAAAAAAGAAGGAAAGGAAAGAAAATATCAATGCTTTTTTCCCTTCTCATGGAATATCTTTTTCCATCTTTTCCCTTTCATTCTGTCTGTGTCTTTAGGTCTGAAGTAAGTCACTTGTGGGCAACACATAAATAGGTCTTGTTTTTTTATCCTTTCTGCTACCTTTGTCTTTTGATTAGAGCATTTAGACCATTCATGTTAAAAGTAACTATTGATAGAAAATATCAGTAAAAAAATTTACCATGTAAATAAATGTTTATACACACACACATATATTTCCTAAATCTGTTCACTGAAAAGTGAAAAACCCTGTAGCAATAAGCACCATGAGTACCCAGACATACTCTCTAAACACCATTTCCCAAAAAAAAAAAAAAAATGGACCAGTGCTCTTTGAAGAGACGTCCAATTCCAGGTGTGAGGTGGGAAATGTCCATAATGATCCCAGAACGTCTTACACACCAGAAAGCAAAGAAACTATCAAAGATTATTGAGGTTATATCAAAAGGATATGGGAGCCAACTCAACTTCACCAGCTAAAGAAGAGATCATTTGAGCATCAATAAAGATAGAAACATATCAAATATGATATGGATAGAAACATATCAAATATGATATTAGCACAGTTCCATAAATGGAATAATTAAGACAATTATTCAGAAGCTCATTTACTGATGTCTCTCTCAAAACTTTGTAATGCCCACTGACTCATTTGATAATGAATAATATGTCAGCTTATTTTATTTTCAATATAGTCTCACTTTGGATGCCTCTTAGAAATGATTTGTATTTTAAAAATAGAATCAATATCTACACATAGTAAAAAAAAAAAATCAAACCATGCCAAAAGGTATAAATAAAAGTAATTCTTTCCTTATTCCACAGTCCTAACCTCCCATAATTATCCCCAATCACCCAAAAAGTAACTATTATATTTCTTATAGAACATTAAGAAAAAGTATGCTTATCTAAGCATACACACTATTTATAGACATCTTTTTCTTTCAAAAAAAAAAATGCACAGGTAAGCTAATTCTAGATCTATTATTCTGCTTTTATTTAATCCCAGAAATGTATCTTGAGGTTCTTTATATACCAATACATGCAGAGCTACCTAATTCTTTTTCATGTGTGTACAGTATCCCATTCATTATATGGATGTCCCATAATTTATTTACCTATTTCCACCTAGATGAGTAGCTAGCCTTATTCCAGTTTCATTCTATCTATTTGGTATTACGATCTAACTCTATTTATAGCTGATTTGATTATGAACCCTTCATCCGGATATGAAGACTTTGGCATGTTTCTCTGCATCACACACTGTAAGTACTCGAAAATAATGTGTGCAAAGACTCCTTGAGAAATGCCCATAACCAGTTGGGTACTACAGATTTCCACACTTTCACTTTTGAGGTCAGTGAATAGATGCTAATAATTCACCATTGTTCCTCGGGTAAGCGAGGAGCTCTTTACAAGGCCATAGACCATTTCGACACTTTATAAATCAGAACTGATACTTGAAATTACACTCAGAGGTGAAGAAACAGTCACCATTGTGAAGGAGCAGCATAAACAACTTTGTGCCCTGAAGATCTGGGTTGATTTTGTCCCCATGGCTCTTGTTTCTCCTTAGGGTCATTAGATAGTGTTTGAAGGTGAAAGATAACATTGTGATCAAACAGCATACTGTGTACCAATAACAAGGCGACTGTAGTCTCCCATGCTTTCCTCTTCTACATCATCGGAGAGCATCACTATGGTCGGCGTAAGAGATTTGTCAAGCTTCGGCAACAACCAAATTCAATGAAGCCCCGAATATGGAGCATATGTCAGATGTGGATACCCCCTGGCACATTAAAGGCTAATTCCCAGGACATTAAGTAAGTAAATAATGCAACAGACTTAATTTTAAGAATAAAACCATTTCATCAGATAAGACAGATTCTGTTTACTTTTGAAGTAAAAGGTAAAAGCATTAAAGGTTAATTCAGAGGTCTTTAAAATGATATGATTAAATCATAGGAAATATTAGGATCCAATTCCGTGGTCATTTGTAAGGTTATTTCTTTGAAATTTAAGTGGATCTCTCTTCACACTCACTCACGCTCACACACACACAAACAAGCACACACACAGGTGTGAGAAGCCCAATCACTCCAGGATTAGCTGTTCCTCAGAAAGCTCAGTAATGATCTGAAATCCGAAGCCCTACTTGAACTTTTCTACTAATTCAGTAATTACTGCTGTGCCTGAAATTGGCCCCTTTCCTGCAATTACTCAACATGCACTTTCAGTCAAAGAGTTTAACACCTGAATTTAGATTCTAATTAGCACCTAAGGTAGAATTTTTTGTTTAAAGCTTATTAAAATGGGGACTTTTCCCAGCATAAGATTTCACTAGTGTACACAGGTAAACACATGTTTTATGGATCAATCTGTTTCTGGTTATCTCAAAAGCAACAGAGGGTAGAGGTGAAACCAAGAGCAACATATTACCATTTAAGATGCTAACATCAGAATAAATCAAATTCAAGCAATATCTGGAGTTGTCCATCTAGACAGACCCTCAATACAAAGATCACTGTTTGTAAATACCCATTTAAGTAAATGATTTATGTCAAAGGGAGATAAATAAATGGAGATAAAATTAAAAATTAACATTGGTGTCAGTGGCTTTCGCAGCTACTTGTCTATTTCCTTCCCCCAGTTAGGTACCAATTTTAAAAGATAGCAGTAGCAAAAACTCAGAATTATGTAGAAGTGGGTGGGCTTGAGTTCTTCAGGCAGCAATTAGTATGAGTTTAACTTCAACCAGCAGTGTGTCTTCAAGTTAACTAGGTATCCTCTGCCACATCCCTGTGGTTACCCAGTTACTACTGCTTGGACACCTCCCGCCATGTGAAATTCATGTTCTTATTTCCTAAGACAGTTCACTTTCTCACCAGGCACCCCTGAAAACATGGAATCCATAAACAATAACTTATAAGAACACTGGATATGAGGGACTTCTCATGATTCAGTTGACTCATAATGAGCTTTCAACACATGCTACTGTTGAACAATTTCTCTCCTACCTTGTACTTATGCAACTGACATTTTTAAATCTATGTTCAAGAACTTATATTTATCTCTTTTGAATTTTCCTCTACTTCGGTTCAGCTCCTTGCTCAACCAAGCAAGATGATTTGAGTTGTCTGTGCCCTCTGGTTTCTTGTCGTCTACAAATGCAATAAGCATCCTTTCTTTGTTCCTGTTCAAGGATAAGCTTGAAGATGTTTACAGGGTCCCTCAGCATCAAATCTGACCCACCTAACACTGCAATACAGAAATGAAATTCTTGAGACTCGAGCTATTCTGAGAGTCACATCATATTCAGAACCAAATTAAGTAGAAGAAGTGAAACAATGCTGTGTCTTCAAAAACAAAGGCAAGAGGGTCAAAGGGCGGGAAGTGGTAAAAACCACTTGTATTAGTTTCCTAGGTCTGCCATAACAAAGAACTACAGACTGTGTAGCTTAAATAAATAAATAAATAAATAAATAAATAAACAAATTTTATTTTCTCACTATTCTGGGAGGCTAGAAGTCTGAATTCAAAGTGTTGGCTGGATTGGTTTCCTCTGATGCCTTTCTCCTTGACTTGTATGGAGATGTTCTTCTCCCTTTGTCTTCACATGGTCTTTCCTTTGTACATGTATGTACCATAGTCTCCTACTTTTATAAGGACATCGGTCATATTGGATTAGGGTCCTTCCCCCAATAAATGACCCCAATTTATCTTAATTATTTTTTTTAAATTATCTTTTAAAAATTTTTTTTAATTTTCTTTTTAAATTTTATCTCTTCAAATACAATCACATTCTGGGGATTAGGGCTACAATACAATACAGTGAATTTGGGGGGAACACAATTCAGCCCATCATACCACTGAAGAGACTTTTCTCTCCATACTCTGAGTTATAGGTTGCCTCTGTTCCTTCAGTGTCAGTTTCTGCAAATGTTTGTGTTAAATCTCACTATATTTACAAACTTATTTATTTAGTGCACAGTCTTTTTATATTTATTTTTAGGGCCTTATATCAGTACTTCAGAATCTGCCTTCAAATGGATAGAATCCTAATAATGTTTAACCTCTTTAAATGTCACAGCTGTTTCATAAAAGGTATCCTTTGCTGATGGACTTATTTACTGCAATAACTCAGATTTTAATATGAACTTTAATGAACATAAATATGTCAACATATACAAATTTATGAAATTACAACATATATATTTATATTCCTGCCACTATATCCAATCTTTCTTAGAGCGATTTCAATATGAATATGGAGGTAGATGGCCTTGGTTATCTTGAGCCAGATGTCACCAAGGAAATTTGGTTAACTGAACTCCCAGTGAGATCAGTTATATACCATGGACTGGACTTTCAACTCAACTATTTATCTCCTTTAAATGTGTAAGCTCTGTGTTATACTCCCACCCCTCAAAAAAGGCTCAAAGCCCATAGAAGTAAGACTACAGGAATATCTTAGGTTAATGTATGTCAGTCACATTCAGTCACTAATATACTTTCCATGTCCTAAAATTCTTAGAATCTAGAAATCATTAGCATGTAGTAGATACTTACAAGTTCGTGAAGGAATCAAGTGGTTTTTTAAAAAGCACTAATGGGGCGCCTGGGTGGCTCAGTCAGTTAAGCAGCTCAGGCCATGATCTCAGGGTCCTGGGATCAGGGCCCTATGTCAGGCAATGTGTAAGCTCTGTGTTATACTCCCACCCCTCAAAAAAAGGCTCAAAGCCCATAGAAGTAAGACTACAGGAATATCTTAGGTTAATGTATGTCAGTCACATTCAGTCACTAATATACTTTCCATGTCCTAAAATTCTTAGAATCTAGAAATCATTAGCATGTAGTAGATACTTACAAGTTCGTGAAGGAATCAAGTGGTTTTTTAAAAAGCACTAATGGGGCGCCTGGGTGGCTCAGTCAGTTAAGCAGCTCAGGCCATGATCTCAGGGTCCTGGGATCAGGGCCCTATGTCAGGC
>NC_081558.1:114961930-115121215 GCF_022355385.1 Mustela nigripes
TTCCTGCTCAGTGGAAAGTCTGCCTCTCCCTCTGCCTCTGCTCCTCCCCCTGCTTATGCACTTTCTCTTGCTCTCTTTCATGTAAACAAAATCTTTAAAAAAAACAAATAAGTAAAAAATAAATTCAAAAAGCACTAGTATAATTCCCTTTTTACCATATCGTAGACTATAATGTTACTTTATAGTCACTATTCACCTCAATCACTTAAACAAAAACTCTTACCATGATATAAAATTACTCCAGTTATACCATGTAATCAAGATAATAATATATTAAATAAAGCAAAAATCTAGATTGAAGACAGCCACTAGACTCAAGAAGTATCTTGATTGCTAAGCGGGCCAGCTCCTTTAATAAGTAACTAAAAGATGTATGTTCTTATCCCACTCCTTCCCAGTATGCTCAGTTACTCCAACCAATTTCCAAAGGGCTGAGCATCTCTACGACCAGGTATATAGGACTATACCTAACAGATAATAAATCAGTAATCCAGGAGGAAAATGCTAAGTAAAAAAATAACATGAAGGGTGGCGTGTTATTTTTTAATAGCATCCGTTTTTTCTATAGAATAAAAAAACTTCATAGCACATTCTCTCTACACCCTGGAAAACAAGAGAATTCATGTAAAATGAAAGAAATCCCTTTAAAAATGTTTTACTAGTTTTCTCCAATATCAGAATAGGAGGGTTTTTTTTTTTTTCTTTTTAAGATTTTTTTGTTGTTGTTGTTTATTTGAGAGAAAGAAAATGAGTGGGTTGGAGGAGCAGAGGGAGAGTGAGAAACCGGTTCCCTGCTGAGTACGGAGCCCAACATGCAGGGCTCTATCCCAGGACCCTGAGATCATAACTTGAGCCGAATGTAGATGCTTAATCAATTGAGCCACGCAGGCACCCCAGAATAGAAATTTTATCCATAGCTTCAATTAACCTTACCACAAGGAAACAGCATATTGATGGAGGACACGGACTCCGGTGTTAGGCTGCCTGGAAGAAATTCTAGCCCTTCCACTTGTTCACTATTAGCTTGGAAAAGTTACTTAAGCCTCACTGTCCTCACCTGCAACATGAATATTATATTAGTATCTACCGCTTAAGACTTGGAAGATTAACTGAAGTCAGCCCTTAGGGCGATGTCCAGCATATAATAAGCACTCTAAAAAACTTTGCCATTATTATTTTTGGTTAATAGCCTTAGGAGTCACAAAACTCTGTGAGTTGGCTATTATTATCTCTATTTATACATGAGAAAATCAAGACTTGCCCAAGGCCAAGCACCTACTAGAAGATGGAATTGAAATTTCTGCCTCATTCCTGTGTCTGTTGTCACTTCTGCTGTAAATGTAATCATATATGGAAATCGTTTGTCTCCCAAAGGCCAAGAGCTCATTGCAGTGAGGGGCCGGAGAGAATGTCCTCTAGAGAATACAGTCATTACACAGTTCTTTTCCCATGGTAATGCATATGGCAAATTCGGGCACAGTTTGGGCAAACACCTGAAGTGGGGGCAGGCAGGACACCAAGTGGGGGATTAGAGGCATCGGGCAGTTCCTGAAGTCAGGGCATCAATGGCATTGGGATTCTGAGCCATCTGTCCATAAACAGCAGGATGCCAGCAAGTGACAAGTCAGGTTAAGGCAGTAGTCTTTGAGGGCAGAGGCTTTGTCTTCTCCAACTTTGTGACATGCCCAATAGAGCATAATAAATACTCAATAATAACTGTTTGTTAAATTGAGTTGTCTTGAACTAAATTGAATTGGCCAGCCATCCTCACTCGTATTGCTTAAGAAGCATAAAAGGCCCCACCCCTGCCCTCACATCCACACATGCCAAAATAATTCATTTATTCATTTGTTCATCAGATATTAATTGAGTACTTGCCATTGGAATACTCGATAATAAGCAAGACAGACAGGGGCCTGCTATCATGAAGCTTAGGGTCTGATGATGGAGGAAACGGATAATTAGGCAAGTAATTATGTATAGTTCAATGAGTGTTGTGAGAGGAAAGCATGAGGGGCTACAGGAGCACATGGTAGTGAGACCTAAATAAAGGGGGGGGGGCATGGTGGAAGGGGGTCACAGGGTACAGGGCCCACAGAGATGAGGCTGGAGGGACAACAAGGGCCTTTATGTCTTGATAAAGAGTTTGGACTCTTGCAAGTGACAATCAGTAGGGATTTTTATGCTCTTAAACGTTTTTAAGCTGGGAAGTGACATGTTCGAACTCGCATTTTTAAAAGATCAGTCTGGCTCCATTATAGAGAATGAAGAATGGACTGGACAAGAACAGCCTGGAAGGAGAAGATCATGCTGCTATAGTAGTCGAGGCAAGAGATAGTGGTGCCCTAGGTTAGGGGAAGGAGAAAAGTGGAAAGATTAGATATATAGATATATTAGATTTGCAAGTGGGAGAAGTGTATGGAAGTCTACAGAGAACAAAGATGAGCTGAGAGTTTTGGCTAGGGAAAATGTGATGAATTTGGTTCCATTTATTTGAGATGTGAAAAGAGGATGAGGCCAGTTTGATATGCTAACTTTGCAATGTCTGTGGAACATCCAAGTTAGCAGATGCTCATAGGAGTCTGAAGCCCAGGAGTAAAGATGAAGATATCACATGCTGATATGCCATAAACGATAGCATAGAAGTAGCCATTGATCAAGTGAGACCAAAGAAAAACAAAGAAGTGAGCACGGGGAAGGATATTGAGGTATACTATTATTTAATGTAGTAGACTCCAACTTCTAACGTGCATCTGAATCAAGGCGCAAATTGTTAAAAATACAGGGTGCCAGTCTATGAGTTTCTGTCCTGAAACCTGAGAGTTTGCATTTTGCTGGATGCTTCCGACACAGACAGGCTGTGGACCACACCATTAGAAACGCTTGTGTTACAGATGGCCAGGGGAAGAGAAACACAATGTAATCTGAGGAAAAGCAGCCAGAGTAGAAAGAGTACAACTAGAATATGAGGTCTGGTGGCAAAGAAGACAGCTTCCACAAGGGAAGAGCGGTCAGCTACATCATTCTCTCCACTAGCTTTCCCAAGATGGTTACCCCTAATGTCACAGCACCGAAGGCCCCTGTCAAAATGGAAATGTTCCGTTACCTAAAATGAATCACCCATTTTTGGTCCCTACAGATCCAGTTTTTTATCTAAAATCCTTGCTGCCATATGTGTTTCATATGTATCCAATTGGGGGGATATTAGAAGGTTGCATACACCATATACTACTTAAGCCTACAGCAGGGCCTGAGATATCATCTAATTATCAAATACAAAAGTATTTTCACAGCAAAGTGTGTAAATCTTCACACCACGTGAAATCAAGAACCTCATATCAGTTCAAGCCAGGTGGTAACAAATGATCCTACACTGGGACTAGTTTTACCTAAACTGAGTTACCAAAAGAATTTCAGACCACCTCTCTTGCAGCACTTCATGGTAACTCACAATAGCCAACCCTTCCAAGGCATCCTCCTCCAAGTAAACGTCAGCTCTTTTCTCAAAAACAGCACCATATGTATTGCAGCATTGGTACATTTCATAACTGTTTGGTGGGGGTACAACTGTGCTGCCATTTTACTAGACTTCTATCTTTCTGTGTGTCACCAACAAAGTTTTTGAGTGTCGTCCCTTGAATCTCATTTTCTCGTAAGTACTATGGTTCCTATTGTGCAGTTCTGCAGAACATGTGTATTCTCAGAAATGCATATATCACGTTACAACAGAACTGACTGTACCTCTAACATTCAGCAGGGTCTTAAGAGGAGATACAGAATAAATGAATCTTGATGGAAAGAAGGGTAAAAACTAATCTTAAGGGTCAACTATGATACCCTCACTCATGCTGAAGATGTGTGTGACATATAATAGAATAATCAGAAAGCAAATGTCATTATCTCTGAGGAATGGGTGAAGAGTAATCGTTGTCTTTATTCTTTACCAATATTCCAGGTTTTCTGCAGTTAGTATCTACTATCTTTATAATCATAACTACATAAACTCTTGGCTTTTGTTTTTGTTTTATTAGTTTCTTGCTTCTTTTGAAATCTGGATCCCCACTAAACAGTCTAGGCTTAAGATCAGAAATAACAGTTACGGTACCCACTTTGGAATTTACTGGATGCCTAAGTTGGGAGTAGGGATGCATCTGAAAATCAAGCTCTCCATTCTCCATAACTTTGCCCTAGGCTAGCCCTGCCCAATTCTTAACCCTCCAGCCCATCCAGGCTCCCATGGCACAAATTTCTGTTCCTCCTCTCAAGTGGATGAGAGTTGGGTATACTTCCTTCCAGATACAGCCAACTATTGAACCAATTGCTAAAAGGGTATTGTGTATGTCAAAACCAAATACCAATCTCCAGGTCTTAGATCCTATCCTCTTTCTTAGAAAATCCAGCCTAATCCAGTTTGCATTTTTCCGCAAAAGCAGCTTATTCACTAATGGAACAGTCAGATTCCTCTACTTGTTCATTTGTTCACACAGAAAAAGCTGTCTGGGAGACCACCTGTATGGGAAGGGCAGTTGAATAAGGGTTGTTTTTTCTAAAAACAGATTTTCAGGATAATTCTCAGGATTTCACACATGTCAAAGTCTCACTTCTTTATATGTCTACAGAATAGTTCCCTTGTATTCTATGGAAGTCCCACCAAATGGAGGACAGAAATAAAATGTGCATTAGTACCTGAAGCTAGGAAGTAGCACTTCTCCCTCCCCCACCTGATACACAGACACCAACATTTCACACATTCTCTAGAATTTGCCTACTCAGAATCTGCATGGGGCCCAGTTTTAAAGTGATTTTTTTTTTAAGATTTTATTTATTTATTTGACTGACAGATCACAAGTAGGCAGAGGGGCAGGCAGAGAAAGAGGAAGGGAAGCGGGCTCCCTGCTGAGCAGAGAGCCGATGTGGGGCTGGATCCCAGGATCCTGGGATCATAACCTGAGCTGAAGGCAGAGGCTTTAACTCACTGAGCCACCCAGGTGTGGGGCCCAGTTTTAAACGAGTTTCTCAGACATAACTCCCAGTGATGTTCAAGGGCATTTGATCAAGAAAGGAACTAGTAAATCACACTGCAAAGACAAAATATATTAGGCAGTTAATTTACAAACAAGAGTGGTTTCTGCAAAGTAGCTAAAGGCTCCCTTCTCGGATTAGACTTTCAAAATTCCTAAGTAGTGTTTAAGAAGCACCATGTGTTTTACTTGATAATGTTTTATTTTGTCTCCTTTACCACCCTGTCTAACAGTGAAGTTGTAAACAAGCTGTTTTATTACATAAATGACTTAGACTATGAAAGACTTCCTATAGAAAACAAAAAAAAAAAGTCTGTTTTAAACAGAAAAAAATTCTTTTACCAGCCTCTTTAACTAAGATGTCCCAAACTTAATTAAGCACTTGACTTCTTAGCCCAGGCCATGTCCACATTATGGCAAGCCAAATTTTGGAGTTGAAATTAACTAAAGCACTTGGAAATAAGTATCGCTTTCTTTATGTGGGAAGTGTATGAAAATGTTTGTTTCATAACAATGACTTCTATGCCTCTAAGGAGGTTCAAGGAAAAACCTTGTATATGCAGATAGTTAAGAGTTCCTAGTTAAGTAACACAGTCTGAACGGGGGATGGTGGTGAAGGAGGAAGTCAAGAGAGATTCACGGTGTTGTAGATATATGCACGGTGCACTCAGAAGTAGATATATGCACGGTGCACTCAAATATCCTGTCTTCCATATGCTCTTCTTGCTCATGTTCTTATCAATTCAGCAAGTGGCATGACACATTTAAGAATATCAAGTTAATTTTACTTGCTTTACTCTGGTCTGAAGGGGTTATTGAGTTATTGTTTTGATTAAATTAGTCATTTGTTTCAAACAACTTGTGTGGCTAATCTGATTTTTCCCTGAGTTAACCAATTTTGAGGGGTTTTAACCATTAGAACAGTAAGTCTAAACACACTTAGCCTCTGAATAGGTAACCCTGACTATGCCATCATGTTCCCCAGACTACCCAGGTCTCCTAGGAAAAACAAGGAAATAATCAAACCAATCCAAAGAACTTCCAGACTTCTGGGGAATGCTGGGGTCAATCCTGATGAGCTCCTGCTCGTTTTTCTCCCAGTACTGGAGAGATGATTCAGTAGCAAGAAGATGATTCACAATTGTCTCACAAGCAGTTATAAAAATACTGCTGTGTGCCTAAGTAAATTTCAAGTAGACCCAGACTCCGTATTTTATTAATATAAGGCAAAACCAGTTTTTAAGCTTCTTCTCATTGTCAAAAACGATTCTGAAGTCCATTCACTATGTTCTCTTCTATCGTGAAAAGCGGCAACAGTATGACCACTCACTGGAAAAGAGCCAAGCATGAAGAGAAAATGAGAGCTGTGCTCTCCTGAGTGCCCACTCTGCGCTTCCGTGCCTGCTGTATAGCTTGTTTTACAGACGACGGAACAAGGGCCCGCAAATACTCCATCTTGCCTGAGGTCACATGGCCCCAAGCTACAGACGCAGGATTCAAGGAGAGGAAAGTCTAGTGCAAAAGTGTTTCCACTACACTTTGGTAGATATGTTTATCCACCAAAAATGTACCTTCACGACTCTAAATGAAGAGCACCTCTCACCCAGGCTTCTTCACCCTTCAGGAGGCAGTTGCAAGGTAGCCCCATGCTTGGGACCTGGGCTTTGGTTGCAGTTAACCTGACATTTATTGATATGTGACCTGGGCAAGTCATGTCAACTCTCTGAGCCTTGGGACTTATATGCTGAAAAACACAGACTGGACATTACATATGCTAAAGGGTGTTTACAAAAGTTAAATGTGATAATGATCATAAGGTCCTAGTACATATTAAGTATTTTGTGAGAGACCATTACTATCAACTGTTATTATTTTTGCTGACTTGACCAATTTAATTTTTTTTTAAAGATTTATTTATTTGTTTCAGAGAGAGAGTGAATGGTGGGGAAGGGCAGAGGGAAAAGGAGAGAGAAACTCCAAGCAGATTCCAAGTTCGGTGGACCCTGACATAGGGCTGAGGGCTGGATCTCCTGACCCCAAGACCATGACCTGAGCAGAAACCAAGAGTCTGACACTCAACTGACTGTGCCCGCCAGGCACACCGACCTGCGGTATTTTAACCAAATGACTGCAGAGGGTTCACTTGCCTCTTCTCTTCTTCCTCCTCATCTTCCTCTCTCTGTGTGTCTCATTTCCTTTTATATTTTTATCTTCGAAATTTACATTTTTAAATTTTTTATTATTTTTTAAAGATTTTATTTATTTAATAAGTAAGATAGAATAAGATATATTTAATAAATAAGAGAGAGAGGGGGAGAGCGTACAAGCAGAGGGAGCAGCAGGCAGAGGGAGAGGGAGTAGCAGGCTCCCCACTGAACAAGGAGTCCGATGCGGGACTTAATCCCAGGACCCTCGGATCACGACCCGAGCTGTAGGCAGGCACTTAACTGACTGAGCCACCCAGGCATCCCTGAAACTTTGCATGTTTTTATTATAGAAAATTTCAAACATAAAAATTATGGACAATAAAAACCCTCAAATATCCATCACTGAGATCCAACAATTATTAATGTGGACTAATCTCCTAAAGGTTAACACTAAATTAAAAAAAAAAAAAATCCTCTTCAGTGTACTTGTTAAGTAGGACCACCTGAGCTTCTCTTAATAAAATCTCAAATACCCCCAGAATTATTTTTGAACATATCAATACAGCTCACAGTTTACTTTCTTTGAGCTTATTTTAAAAAGAGAGAGACCAATCTTTTTGGAAGCATGGTTTCTAGTGTTACAAGCTGCAAACATTTTACAAAAGATATATGATCCACCAAATTCTCAAACTCAGCATGGAATGGAGGCAAGCATATGAATTTGAGTAGAGACTGAGATTTGTAAAGTTTACAAATCCTCTAGGAAGTTTTTCCCCAAACCTGGTCCTAGGGTTGGAATCTAAACAAAATACAAAGAAAATGAGTTAAACCATGCTTTATCCCCCAATTAGAAGAATTCCCAAGAGCTCTATCATTGAGAATTGGGCCTTTCTCTTCAAATGCAGGCCTCCAAAGTCTACGTCGTTGGTACAGAACCACTGAAGTTATTGCAAACCACATCTCCTGGACTCTGAAAATGATTTCTTAGTAATGGCAAACTAATTATGTGATTACTAAACTCCCTTCATGTGCCATTAGTCATAGGAAGCTGGAAAATATGCCTGTTTTCAAGGCAAATTACTCATTTTGAATTGTGCCTCAAAATGTAGATTCTCATCTGTAGGTCTAAACTGAAAAATCCAAGCCAAATTTTCAATTAAAACTTCTAAACAGCCATCCTTAGCCAGGCCAGCAAATGGTCTGTGATGACTTGGAGAATCTTTTAAATGGAGACAGAAATGAAAAGACTGGAGTCTTCTGCATATTTTCTTCCTTCCCTGCAAACACTTTGGGGGAATTAAAATCACAACCACTTTTCTTCCCATAACTCAGAAAACACAGCATAACTATTTTTTCCCCTGACAAATCCATGTTTCACCAAGCTTTTGGTTCCACTTGTCTGATAATGACAACTGGCCTCATTTTCAAATCCAGATGCACCGGCCCATCCTCCCAATGCTGCTATTGCCCTAGAACTAGGAAGACTACAGTAGAGTTAGGAATGGGGCTGGGGAGAGTCTTATCCACAGCAGCAGGGGGAAAAAAGACCCACATGTGGTGTAAAGAAAAGAAACAGCACCCACACACACATTCCCAAAAACAGGAGGTGGGGGGAGGGGGCGGGGAGAGAACATGGCTGTGAGAGCCGAGAGAGAAAGACTCCAAAACTTGCTAGATTAAGAACTCCTTCGGGCACAAACCGCATCCCATTCATTTTTGTAACCACAGTGCTTGGCACACAGTAGGAATGCGATGAATGTTTGGTAAATTCAATTTAATTGAAATGAGAAGAAACAGATTGACCCAATGTGGCTTGCAGTGTCTCTAAACATAATTAATTCTGGAGATTCTCAAAATCATCTGAGAGTTGCTTGCAGGCTCAGTAATAATTTTCATCTAATGACAGCTCCTAAGACCAGATATGAATTTCATTAAAAGAGTCAGCATGCCAGCAACTAGAATATGAGCAAAATGTTAAAGATCTGTATATCACCAGGGTCAGGGGACAGAACAGGATATAGGTTAATTACGCTCTATCAAGCTTTTGCTATATGGAATTTGTTTCTAAGAATAGGAACAGATCTGTTTTCGATCTGAGTCAATGTGATAAGGAGTGGTGTTCTACAAGCATGCGTGCAGCTAAGGGCTTGAGCTGCTAACTGCCAGGACTCCCGGCCTGGCCAGTCTGGGCTCCGCGGGCCAACTCTGGGGCCAAACTGAAATGAAGTGCTCAAACCGGGCTTTGACCCCCTTTAAAACAACTCTACGAGGCTGTCTCAGTTCTTCTGTGATGTTTGCTGTTTTAAGTCCCCAGTGACACTCAAGTTCAATCTTGTTTCAGCACCAAACTTCGCATTCAGGTGTGGCCTCAGCAAGGCTGATCACCATTACACACTCTCCCTGACCTTGCTCCGACTTTCCTGTAAACGGGTATGGTATGAAAAAAACTGCAGAAAGGTAACCTGATCCCAACCCCAGCTTCGTGGTGGCTGCTAAGTTGCTCTATTGTGTCTCGAGGAATGCTTTCGGCTACCACTTACAAGGAGTCAAAGGAAAGGGTGTGACACTGCAGGTCTAAGAGACAAGGTTGTGAATGGCATCTTCTTTTCGTAAGCCGAAGATGAGTGCTATCCCAATAAACAGCTGGGCTGCCCATTGTCCCATGTCTACATATCAGGAAGTTTTGGTAGTAGAGACAATGTGAAATGCTAGAGACAAAAATAATTACTTGAATCGGTACAAGTTCCCCTGGCTGTGTTGATTTAAGATGTTCTATAAACCACTGTACCAAGTCAGAGCTTGATTTCTTTTGGTTGTGTTTGCTTTCTTCCCAAGTGAGCAAATAAAGAAAGTACAAGACCGGAAACTAGAGAGTACATAAACTAGGTAGGTGGGATCCGATGAGTTAAACCTTTAAGCCTCACAGAAAGCTAGACTTTGGGGGGCCAAGAAATGGCTCGCCAGAGACTTAAACTCCATGCTTCCATCGCTGGGATGACAGCTAATTAAATATCAGTCTTTGCAATATCATACATCAGCTACTCTGCACGAGAAAGCAAAGCCAGATGTTTTTAAATATGATGTCTCTATGTCCTAATGCCGTTTAGTTAACATACAGTTCTTTCACAATAAAAAAAATTAACGTACATTATATTCAGTATTTGAAGAGTGACCCTTGAGCAAAGCCATGTGGTACAGATGAAAAACCATTTTATTCGAATTGAGATGGATTTGGGTTCAAGTCCCAGCTCTGTCACCTCCTAGCTCTATGAAATCAGAGAACTCTTTTACTCCTCTGAACTGCAATGTCCTCCCATGTAACATGGTGAGTGAGAACACCTGCTATTTCACAGAGTTGTGATGGGGATTAAAATGGTAAGAAGTGCCTGACACCTACTAGCCACTCAGCATGTGACAGCTATTGCTGTCATTAACTGAGAATGTAGGTTAATTATATTAACCATTGCTAACATTAACTAAGGAACTTCCTTCATCCCACTACTGCTATAAAGAAAAAGCCAGCATCATGCTGCAAGGGTGTCTTTTTCAAAGACAAGCTAATTCTAGACAACCATATATTTTTAAAATGCTAATTGAGAAGCACTGTACTGATATGAAAGAGTATTTTTATGAAGTGTACAATTGGGTGAAAAGGGCCAGGAGCTGGGAGACGGGCGCTGTGACAGCCTTGAGAAGTAGCACGATCTTAGACAAGGCTCCTGTACCTCAGTCTCCCCATCTCAGTCAAACTGAGATGATAACATTATCCCGGCCTACCCCATGCAGTGGTTGTGAGGATCAAATGAAAAAACACACAAGAAAGACCTTTGAAAGTTAAAAGATCTGTACTCACAGATGATGGATGTTATTATAATTCCATAGTTTGAAATTATACATATTAATATCTACTCTGGGTTCAGTTGTGCTTTTGAATCATGGCCTCCCTAACCTACAGCCCCAAAACAAAACAAAGCAAAACAAAAAAGATCTCGATTGGTTAAAAAACAAAAACAAAAACCAAAAAAAAGATAAATTGCTAAAAGCTAAATCCTACTCCAAATATGTTTTTATAAAAGATTCCAGATAATGCAGTATGTACTGGGTCTCTGGAGGTTCCAGGGAAATTGCAAATATATCACCAAATCTGTAATATCAAACAGGCAAGCAAGTATCACAGGAAACAACAACCCTCTGGCTTTTCTAGAATCTTAACTAATAGAACTCTTCATTTATTCAGCATACACAGTCTCCTTGTTTCATTTACTTATTTCTTATGAATGAATGAGTCAGAAATGGAAGGTCCTGGCAGACAGGGATCCTGGGACATGCCTTCACATATGGCTGGTGAATAATTGATTTAAAATAATCACTGTAAATGACACACATTCATTGCTGGTGTCAGGTTCATTGTTACTAGCCTTTGGAAAGCAATATGGCAAAATCTATTAAGAGCCATAAAAATGCCCATATATTTTCACCCAGTCATCACACCCCTGGGAATTTATTCTGAGAAAATAATTCATGTACAAAGATGTTCACGGTGGTTTCATATGTAAAAGTGAAATCACTTAAATGTTCAACTGTGGTTATAACAAAGAAATAATAATTATAAAGATACTGCAGCAACCCAGGATTGTAATAACAATAAAATGTAAAATTACAAGTGCAGAATATAAGATGGTATTCTAGCATGACTTCAAGTCTGTAAAAATTTGGTGTGTGAATAATGACCAGAAATAATATGCAAAAATAAAAATGTGTTAAGAAAGCCAGATCTATTTTTTTAATCTTTTCTTGACTATGCTATTTTTCACAATTAAAAGAAATAAACATTGGGGCACCTGGGTGGCTCAGTCGGTTAAGTATCTGACTCTTGATTCTGGCTCAGATCATGATCACAGGGTCCGGACATCAAGCCCCACACTGGGCTCCATACTCAGCTGGGACTCTGCTTGAGACCCTCTCTCCCCTTCGCCCTCTGCTTCCCCCGCACCCCCACCCCACACTTAAACACTTACTCAGACACGCTCTCTCAAACAAAATATTTTTTTTAATAATATTGGTCAAAATACTGTCATTTAAATAAAGCTAGAAGGTTTTCAAAACACTGGCATTATCTTGTTTGATTTTCATAAAACTCTGAAGAGGTGGTGAGGACAGATTTATCACCACTTGACAAGTGAAGAAACTGAGGCCAAGAGAGACTTAAGTCTTATATAGAGTTCCTCTTAGGAAGTGGCTGTCGAGAGCTTGTGGCAAGTCTGCCTGATGCCCTTGCTCCAGCGTCTTTTCGCCGACATACCTGCTTTTTGCTCACCCTGAGGAGACGGGTTGCTCCAACCTAGACTCATCAAGACATCTGGGTCAAGTGCTTTAACCCAACCCAGCCTTTGAGGTGTCCTGGTTTTCTTTAAAAGCTCATTTGCCTTCTCACTCACTCCTGGACCTCACCTCTTCAACAAGACCTGACCCCCCAAATCTACACAGATTTTTTTTCCAGTGCCCTAAATTCTATGGACTGAGAGCAAGTTTATGGGAAATCACAGCACTCTTTGACTCTGCGTTACAGACCATCTTGAATCAGAAAAATATTAGTATGAATATTGATTTAAACTCTGAAAAAACAACCAACTTACTTATACCTATTCATAAGTCTCACAAATGGGCTGGAAGTAATAAAGAATCACCTTTAAAAAAAGGTAAAATTGGACACATGAATTCCAGAATGAGCTTTCCCCTCCAAATATGAGATTCTGGTAAAACCTGAGCAGATCAAATATATCTCCAGTAAATCCAGCTCTGTGTGGTAAGTGCTGCTGGGGAGAGCAACATTTTCCTGAACGGCCACAAAGAAAACATCATTAAAATGAATTTCTGCACATTCCAAATCTCCAGCTCTCCTCAGGACCCAGGAGAGACCACAGATATGATTCTCCTTGCAGAAACAAATGAAAGAGGGAAGGAGAGAGAACTGGAGGAAAGGGGACAGGGAAATGGAGAAAAGAGGATGGAAAGAAGAAAAAACATAGTGCAAACAGATGAAACATGCCTGAGAATTACTTTTATGGGAACGTGGTTGACAAATTATTAGCACTTTGACTAAGGGAACGTTATCTGTAAAATGCTCAGCATATGGTAACAGTTTAATAAATAGGAGATGAGACTAGGTTTCTCTATATAGAAGTATTCTGGCTAGTAAATATATATACTGCATATGAGAATAGTATAATAAATGAAGGAGGAAAGATAGCATCCAAGTACCACCAATTTATGGCCACTGATGAGTTAATGAATTAGATGAATTAAAGATTGCCAACAACTGCTAACCTCACAAAAGAGAGAGTGGCACTGATGAAGGAACCAACAGCTTGGAGAAATAACCTCGTCAAAAGAAAAATCTAATCTGAATCCAGTCAAGCCTCTAAATCCGAATACTAATTTAAAAGAAATACAGACAGAAGGTATGAGAATCTGCTAAGTACACTACAGGGATACATTCCACAAAATCCAAACTGGACAATGGTCTTGTTTCTTCAACAAATAAATCACATCACATGAGGAGAGAGAGAGAAAGAAGGAGACCTAGAGACTAAAAGATACTTCAAGAATATATCCATAGGGACTCCTGGGTAGCTCAGTCGGTTGGGTATCTGCCCTCAGTTCAGGTCATGATCCCAGGATTCTGGGATTGAGCCCCTGGTCCACCTCCCTATTCAGCAGGGAGTCTGCTTCTCCCTCTCCCACTGTGCTTTCTCTCTCCCTCTCTCTCAAATAAATAAATAAAATCTTTCTTAAAAATCAACAAATCATAATGTGACCTCATTTGGACACTTATTTTTTTAAATGTATTTATTTATTTTAGAGAGAGTGTGTGTGCAAGAGAAGGGAGGGGCAGAGGGAAGACAGAGAGAGACAGAGTCTCAAGCAGACTCCTCACTGAGCAGGGAGTCCAATGCAGAGCTCTATCTCACTGCCCTGAGATCACGACCTGAGCCAAAACCAAGAGTCAGGAGCTTAACCCATTCCACCTCCCAGGCACTCTTGGACACTGATTTAAATAAACTATAAAAACAATAGGAAATGCATGAGATAATTGAGAATTGAAAACACTGATGAGGTGTTTGATGATATTAAAGAATTATTGTGAATTTTTTAATATTACAATAGTACTTTGTGTTTTTGTTAATAGCCTTTTCAGAGACACATGCTTAACTGTTTGTGGATTAAATGATAGGCTATGCTTGTGGACTCAAAATAATATGGAAATGGGGGATTGAGATGAATTAAGAATGATCCAAGTTGAAGCTAAGTAGTGATGGGTACATGGGAGTTCATCATACTATTCATTTGTATGTTTTAAAATCTTCCTTAATAAAGAGGGTTCTTTAAATAAATAGTATCAAAAATGTTAGTTCTCTTTCTCTAATTAGTAAAGTAAAAGTTTAAGATGGAAGCATTTTAAGAGAAGAGCGTAGATGCATAACTAAAGAAGCAAAAGGTCTCTTTGGTAGGCTACAGAGTAGAGAATGATGAATGAAATAACCTTTGCTTTTCTTAAAGTTACATGTTGTGTCTCTTTGCTTAAAAGATATGAAAAAGAGAATTAAATACGATCAAAGGAAGGAGGAAAGAAGGAAGAGAGTATAAAGATCAGCTAAGGAGGATATAGTACAAACTAATAGCAGGCTTTGAATAGGCCACTGGAAAACAGTCGAATAAAGCTATAGGATTGGGTTTATAACGAATCTGTTGTACCAATAATTGAATAAGCATCAGACAGATCTGGGTTCTCAAGCAAGTTTCAGACCTGATGACTGAAGTCTTCTGAGCTTCAGTTTCCTCCTCTGTGAAAGGAAGGACAACCCGAGTCTGCGTGAAGATGAGATGAGGAATGTGAAATGCCTGGCCCATGGCATGGGCCATGGACCATGAGTAGATGATGGTCTCCTTCTTCATCTAGGGAAGCCCAAGGCCCTGTGACTCAAGTAAATAATAGAAAGACCAAAGATGTCAGATTAGGGATCATTTAGCTTATGGACCCCAAGAAGTCCTGCATTCATGGTTCTGTGGCTTACCTAAAACATTACAGCTTATTCATGAGCTCTGACGCCCAAGTATCCATTCACCTCCTGCAAGTCCACAGGATTAAGAGTTGCCAGAGCTCATGAGCAACCCCAGAACACCTCTACATGCTAACATGGACTAGCATGACCTCAAACAGTTAGCCTAGAATTTTTTGCATCCTCAGAAGGTTCATCAGCAAAAAATATTTGACTAAAACATTTCCTTTTTGTGATGAAGTCAGTTTCACCTGGACTTAGGAAACCTCATACCCATGCCCTGCCAATATTTCCACTTACCATAACATGAGAAATGAGCCTGGGTGCCAGGTTCCAACATACTCAGGCCTAAAGGCTATGGCTTTGTAGGGGAATTTTTGGGTGCTTCCTATCATTTGATCCTTCCACAAGGATCAAATGAATCATGAATTTTGTTCTTCTTGTTTAAACTGAGGCCAAGGGCCAGGCACAAGTGGGAAGCTCCAAGAGACCACATAATTTGTTTTGTTCCTTTTCTTATATTATTATCATTATGAAGTTTACCAAAGTAACACACATTCTCTGTATCTTAAAATCCAGGGATAAAAATATATGTTTATAAAAAATAAAAAATTTAAAAAAAAAAGAAAGAAAATTAAATCCCTTGCCATGCTGCCACCCATAGATAATTAACGCTAACTTTGAACATCTCGAAATACACTTTCCAATCTTACTATATGAATCAATCTTTTTCTCTTCTTTACCTTCCCTTCCCCTCCCCACACCAAGGGATACAGCTGTACTACAGTTTTCTACTCTGGTTTGTTTGGTTTTTTTTCCACATAAAAAATCTTGAAATTCCCATTTTCTTCTACATCATTTTTACTAGCAATGTACTACTCCATCGTGTGGCTACATTATAATTTATTTAGTAATCCCCCATATTGGATACTAGGTTGCTTCAATTTTTTTCTAACATAATCCGATTCCTTAAAATAATTTTAAAAAGTTATTAGGGAGAGTTTGGGGAATTTCTTTTTTAGTAATTCCAGACCAAACCTGTTATCCAAATAGACTAAATGCAACTAAGAAAGCCTAGATCTAAAGTTCAAAACCTCTTTGAACTCTGGCGACTCTATTCATGGGCCTCAGAAGGCCTGCACCTGTGTCCCCCCCCCCACCCTCCCAGCTCGGCCAGAATTCCCAAGGTTAATGGTGCCACGCGATGGAGCAGGAAGCTTTGTTTCTCCAGAATCCCGTTGATCTTGGGTTCAAGCAATGTCATGTTTGCAAAGCCTGAGTCAGAACCTCCACCACCCACTGAATGAAAAGCACTTTTACTCTAGCTTTGTTTCAAGTTTTGCCGCAGAAATAAAAGCAGCATAAGGGAGGGTAAGAGAAACTATCAAACATCAGGCATCTTTTCATTTCCAATTGGGTGGCTGAGGCTACATCTCCTTTTGCTTCTGGGGTTCTCAGCACCATTTCCCACCAGCCACTGGAGCTGCTCCAACTCTCACGCAATCCTAGACATCCAGTGTTGTGCCCTAGATTGTTTTGTCCAGAAGGAAATACCTCTTGAACAAAACCAGCAAACCAGGAAGCAACTGTGAAAGTAAGTCAGACCTGGTGGGGGTAGAAAGTCATTCTCAGAATTCTGGCTTCTCTCAGTGTTGATTTTTCTGTACAAACAATGTCAAGCACAAAAGCGGGCAGCAAGGATTCATTCTAAGGACAGAAAAAAATACGTGCATGTGTGTGTGTGTGTGTGTCTATGTGTGTGTAAATATACACGCATTTCTTTACAAATATTTTGGAAACACGAGGCCCGAAGGCATAGCTAGAGTCTTAAGGGGAAGAAAGAGAATAAGAAAGGCCTAGGGACAGAGGGATAGAGAGAGCAGGTCACAAAAGGACAATTATTAAGGTGGGGGTAGAAAAAGAGAATTCTCTTCTAAACCTGGATTATCTCTCTGCTTTTGAGTGTTTGCAATAAATACACTTTTTTTTTTCCTCCAAGCAAATTAGTTACCAGAAAAATATCCTGCCTCCCAGCCCCTTGCCTGACAGTACCTGTCAAAAAGATAAGATCTTTCAATGAATTAAAGAAGGTGAAAGGCCAATCCCTCCTAGGCATCTCACTGTGATTTACATCAGTATAATTATATCTTCTATTGCTCTGGGAAATTGACTATACCTACAGGGAAATGCTACTAGTACATAGGAAGTTTCTTTTTTAATTACTACAGAATACAGACCTGCAACTTTATTTCTGGGCCAATCTCACACTGTGCTTCTGTGCTGGGGTGCGTGGGGAATGCGGTCCATAAACAGGGAGAACTTTCTTCTTAATGAATAAAACCTCAAGATCGAAGTGGATTTAGTACTAAAGAGACAAGGAAACCAAACCAAAGGATTACTATGAATGCGGGTAATTATTGAATCCTGTGTGTGTGTGTGTGTGTGTGTGTGTGTGTGCGCGCACGCGCGTGCACGCACACACTTGCACACTCTGGGAGGGCGTTGTGTCTTCAATCCCACAGATCTTTCTGTATGTTATATTTCCTTACACAGGACCGCTTCCCAAGCCAATGGTGCTCTTACAGTTGTCCTTTAAATCACACTTAATTTGCACTTTCAATGAATACCAGCATACATGAGGTTTTGCTTCTTTACGTCATGTTTACTTTTCCATTCTTTTCTTTTTATTTAAATTCAATTAGCCAGCATATAGTACATCATTAGTTTTTGATGTCGTGTTCAATGATTCATTAGTTGTGTATAACACTCAGTGCTCATCAGGTCATGTTACTTTTCAATTCTATGAACCCTAGAATGTTATCTTTTATGTGTGCATCACACATGCACACGTATGTGCACAAATAGGCAGCTATGCACACATAAATATGTGTTTATATACACAATAAAATATTTTTATTTAGCCAAAGGTGTGACTCTGTTCACCTTTCACTGAAGGAGTGAACCAACTTTAATTATTAACCGGTTCTTACCAATGTAAACATTAATCTCATGTGACATATTAATTTTTAATTAATATTTATTAAATTTAATTAATTTATTTAATTTATTTATTTAAGTAATCTCTACAATGAGTGTAGAAAGGCTCAAACTCACAAAGACTCACATGCTTTTCCAACTGAGGCAGCCAGATGCCCATGATGTATTAATTTTAAAACATAGTCACTTGCTGCTTACTGCCAGGGTTAAATTAAGTACTAAAAAACAACAATAACAAAATGTAATTAATACTAACTCAGTGGCTCTTTTCTCATAAATGGTCCAATTTTATCAAACAGGAATGACCCTTAGAATCTGATTTAATAGCCTCACTGAGTTAGTTTAGGAACTGATCTGATGCAATTTGTATACCTAAGCTAAATTAAACTACCAATTTAAACATTGATATATTTTCATACCAGATCATCTCCATGGCATCATTCGATGAACTTTTCAAAGAATTCAGTACATCGGAGCCTTAAACTTGGGAACTTTTTCGTAGTAAATTCCTAATTTGTCTCAGCCACAAATTCAGCACTGTAACACTGAACTCACCCCCGATCTCTTGCCATCAAACATGATTCGATCTCTGGGTTGTTTATACCGAACATCACAAACTGTCAGAGATAATGCAAAATGACAGCAATCTGGAATATATGAGCTAAATGTGATGTGTCTTTATCTATGTTTATGACTAGAAATCATCTTGTTCAACACCCTTATTTACAGGTTAGAAAACTGAGGATTGAAGACGTTATATAACGAGCCCAATTTCAAAGGTAACATAATAGTAAAACCAGGACGTCCCTCAAGCCTCTTGAATCTCCAACCAATTTCCACATTATCTCCTCTGATGGACTATTTCACACACCAGGCTTTCTATGGAAAGTTATCCAGAGCATCACTCTAAACTTAGCAACAGGTTTCTTAAAGAAATTTCAGCGTCCCTTAATGGGAGATACATTCTGGCAGACTGTATTTTCCAAAGACGGTGGCACTACTATCTCCCATCCCACATGCTCCCTACCATGTATTAACGTTCCTCCCAGTAAGAGACAGAATTTACATTCCATGCCCTTAAATCTGGGCTTTTATCTATTGTGGAAGTGATGCTATGTAACTTCTGACACTAATCCAAAGCAGTGCTACAGCTTCCCCCTGGTTCTTTTAGAGTATTTCCCCTGGCACCTAGCTCCCATGCTGTGAGGAAGCCTATGCATCCAGACACAGTGGCCCCATGGCGACTTGGTGGCTCATAGACCCAGCCGAGTTACCAGCTAACAGCCAGCATCAGTCGCCAGATCGGTGACAGAAGGAGCCTTCAGCCATGATTCCTGCACCCTGTCATCAAGTCACCCTCATTTCTGGATTCACCCATTTCTGGCTAGAACTACAGCGTCTGCTGCTTACAGTATACTGGGAAAAAGATTGGGAAGAAGCTAGAAACCAGAGGAAGGACAGTCCAAACTTTTTCCTACTCCTTCCTCACCTGAGTTCTGCACTACTGAGGGAAGGGTCAGCAGAAGCCCACTTGGGCCCCCCTCCTCTTCCTGTGTCCATCCATTTTCTTATGCCTTTTCTTCTACGAGCTACCTTTTCTCTCCTTCAAGACTCAGTTCAAAAGCCCTCCCCTTCCAAAGAGATTCCCTTGAGCCCTGGGAATTTCAGTCATATGCACCAGTTAAGATTATATCAGCTACCGATTACAGACGAGGCCCAAGGATGAGACACATTTGTCACACTCCAAAGTCAGCGGGATTACTACTCTGGATTATATGGATATTATTTTTACAAATGCTATTGTAGCCACCATAGCTTTATTTGTTTCCATTAGTGGTGTCTATTGAAGCAGCAGTCAACTTAAACCCCAACATTGTTTTTCCCTAATATGGAATTCTACCTAAGACTTGTGTGCAGGGCGCCTGGGTGGCTCAGTGGGTTAAAGCCTCTGCCTTCGGCTCAGGTCATGATCCCAGGGTCCTGGAATCGAGTCCCACATTGGGCTTTCTGCTCAGCAGGGAGCCTGCTTCCCTCTCTCTCTGCCTACTTGTGATCTCTGTCAAATAAAATCTTTTTTAAAAAAATGTTTAAAGACTTGTGTGCAAACTCAGAAATTTCCCTTTGAGCTTCCTGACAGCAGGGACACACCTGTCGATCTCTTTAGTATATACAGAAGGGGCACCCGAGCTGCCTTGTTCTTACAGGTGCTCCAGAGAGCTTTATCTTGGGAGATTTTCCCCCAGTCCAATACTCCCACTAATAAAATTATTTTGAATCCTGAACCAATCATGGCTCTCTTAACCTTTTATATTTTATATTCACAAATTTCCCAAGCACACCTACTATGATTTCACATGAATCATTTATTTTTCTAAGGCCCCAAATAGAATAAGGTCAGAAAGAGAAACTCTGGTACAATAATTTTTGATTTCAGTATCTTTTAATATACCTAACAACACCATTGTTTGGCTCAATTTCACTCCTATCAGTCAAAATCATATTATGGTAAGCATGTTTATAAGGATGAAATTGTTCTTAAGTTAATTTATGTACCTATTCATTGATTCATTCATTTATAAACATGTGTTTGACATTTATATATTCCAGGCACTGTACTAAGCACTAGAAACAGAAAAATAAATAGAACTATTTAAGAAACACTAGACAAAAGGACTAGGCCAGGAGTGCAGCTTTATTTCTATTAGCAGAAAAATTGGAAACAGCATAAATGCCACTAATATAGAAATAGTTAAATAAGTTTTAAATAAGTTATAATACAATCATAGCATCCTGTGCAATAGTAAAGAAAAATGAAATACATTTATGATTTAATGATGCAAGATTTTTTAAGACATTATACAATTTTTAAAAAAAAAGTTGCCAATAGATAGGACACAAAACTACATAAATAATTTTTTTCTTAAAAAACTGGGTGGCTCGGGACGCCTGGGTGGCCCAGTTGGTTAAGCAGCTGCCTTCGGCTCAGGTCATGATCCCGGTGTCCTGGGATCGAGTCCCACATCGGGCTCCTTGCTCCACGGGGAGCCTGCTTCTCCCTCTGACTCTGCCTGCCACTCTGTCTGCCTGTGCTCGCTCTCTCTCTCTCTCTGACTAAATAAATTAAAAAAAAAAAAATTAAAAAAAAAAAAATTGGGTGGCTCAGTTGGTTAAGCACCTGCCTTTCAGCTTAGGTCATTATCCTGGATCCCCAGGATGGAACCCCACATCAAGCTCCCTGCTCAGTTGAAAGCCTGCTTCTCCCTCTCCCTCTGCTCCTCCCCTCCACTTATTCTCTCTCTGAAATAAATAAATAAAATCTTTTTTTTTAATTATATGTTTTTAACCATAAAAAAGAATGAACTCTTGCAATTTGCAACACGACAGATGGAGCGAGAGAATATTATGCTGGATGAAATGTCAGTCAGAAAAAGACAAATGCCATATGATCTCACTTATATGTGAAATTTAAGAAACAAAACAAGCAAAGAAAAAAGAGAGAGAGTGAGAGAGAAAAGCCACGAAACAGACTCTCAACTAGGGAGAACAAACTGGTGGTTAACCAGAGGGAACCTGGGTGGGGGGATGGGTTAAATAGGTCAGGGGGATTAAGGAGGGCACTTGTTATGATGAGCACCGGTGATGTATGGAAATACTGAGTAAACATACTGTACACCTGAAACTAACATAACACTGTATGTTTACTGAAATTAAAATTCCCCTACAAAACCACGACCTTTAGGCCTGAGTGTTTTGGAACTTGGCACTCAGGCTCATTTCCCACATTATGTTAAATGGAGACATTGGCAAGGCATGGGTTTGAGGTTTCCTAAGTCCAGGTGAAACTGACTTCATCACAGAAAGGAAATGTTTTAGTCAAATATATTTTTGCTGATGAACCTTCTGAGGATGCAGGTTTTAGCCCAAATGTTTGAGGTTGTGCTAGTCCAGGTTAGCACATAAAGACGTACAAAGATGTCAGATTAAGGATCACTTGATTTAGGGACACCAAGGAGTCCTGCATTCATGATTCTGTGGGTTATCTAAAACACTGCTGCTCATTCATGGGCTCTGAAGCCCAACTGTCCATTCAGCTCCTCCAAGTCCACAGAGTGAAGAGTTGCCGAAGCTCATGAGCAACCCCAGAAAGTCTGTCCATCTGGATTGAAAGTTGTAGTCTGGGAACCTGTATCCTTATCTGTATTGTCTGCATATTTTTAGGAGAACTCTTGGGGCGCTCGGGTGGCTCAGTCAGTTAAGCATCGAGTCTTAATTTCCGCTCAGGTCAAGATCTCAAGGGTCGTGAAATCAAGCCCCATGTTGGGCTCCACACTGGGCGTGGAACCCGCTTAAGATTCTCTCTCTCTCTCCATCTTTCTCTCCCTCTGCCCCTCCCCCCACCTCCCGTGTTGTCTTTCCCTCTCTAAAAAAAAAAATAAAGAGAATTACTTCACATAGTACTGGTATTGTTTTAAATGAATTTTTACAATTAATAATGTTTTTAAAATAACTGCCTTACAGTCTAAGTGCTAAAGTGGGGATAGGAACAAGGTACTATGTGACCCAAAGGAAGGCAAAAATAATCTATTCTGTTAAGTTTCCCATCCACTAAATATACCTTTTCCCCCCTGAAATAAAATACTGTATCTCAAGTGTTATAGATACCCAGAGACTTAGACTAAAAAATGACTCTGGAGTAGAGGTGGGGGTGAGGTGGATAGGGTGGCTGGGGGATGGACATTGGGGAGGGTGTGTGCTATGGTGAGTGCTGTGAATTGTGGAAGAGTGATGAATCACAGACCTATGCCCCAGAAACAAATAACACATCAAATGTTTAATTAATTCATTAATTAATTAATTTAAAAAATGACTCTGGAAATCTATGACAGCTTTGGAATGCTGGTTAATTTGCAGAAGTTGAAACGAAAATTATGAAGCATGCAGGTTGATCAGTTATTCCTGCCAGTGGCTCTCTCTGGTGTCAGCATTGCCTGCCTCATCAAACAGGTGAGGAAACAGGAAAAGGAAAAAGGAGTGTCTTGCCCAGAATACCTCAAGAGTCAGTGGCAGGAGCAGAATTTCAAATCCAAAGGACCCACTGGAATTCATCCTGTGCTCAAATCTAGAGCCAGAGGACAATAGATGATGGTTTAGAAGCATCTCCAATTTTCAGAAAACACAAGGTAATATGGCTGACCCCACCCCTTAGAGTTCTGTACAGGGCAATGGAGCTCATACCTGTAAGATAACCTGTGCAGTTTGGCCTCTCTTCCATAGCAAAGTCACAGAAAGAGGCAGGTTTCCAGACACATTCCGAGACTGATTCTCCAAGCTCACTCTTCTGCTGCACATAAACATAAACTCAGGCACTACACAGTGTGAACCACTCTGTCTTAGAGGGTCCCTTTACGGAACAATATGGCTGTCCTTATCTCAAGCTAGAAGAAGATCCCCTGATTTGAATGAATCTCTTCACATCTCTTCCATGATAAAGAAAAAAGTCCATTTTATGCCCCACTTAGCTTCAAGTAAAAAGTACCCAGAAATGTCTGTGCATGTGACATTTAAATCCACTGATAAATCTGAAGGTTGTGTCACCCTCATTTATTCCCAACAGGTGAGTCAAGAGCGCTCACTGGCAAGATGTAATGCTGAGTAACTTGGCTTTTTTTTCTTCCCAATTTAACGGAGACCTGTAATGTTATTTGATGCAGTTTTCTGTATTTAATTAATTTAACATTCCAGATTTTTAATTTGCATTTAATTTAACATTTCAGCTTTTTAATTTACCAGATATTGTTTATCAAATATTCATTTCAGAGACTTTCACCGTATATACAGTGCATACCCCTCTTTAATTAGTGTGTGGTAAATTAATTCTTCTATCCTTGCTCTTTCATCAGATATTGGATTAAGGAAGTTGCACTGTTTCCACACAGCACATACACTCGTTTATTAAACCGAGGTGGTAAATTTCCCCTTGTATGTGCATTGCTAGTCTGCTTTCAGGTTTAACCTGATAAAAACCGTTGTGGTTAAAACCAGAAATCTGTTATTATTTAAAACCTGCTGCTTGGTTTGACAATGGAAGTGTTACAGTTTGTATGCTCTCCAGTCATTGATCCGGTTGTGCTCTTATCTTACTCCTTATCTACTCCTATCCCAACCCTCTACCCAAACCAGAGCCTCCTTTCTAGGTCTCCGTTCATCCGTAACATCCTCCTCTCCCACCCCCCACCCCCACCCTCGGGGTACTTGTTAAGATGAGATTACACTTGTCAATGCTCTCTGTTAACTTTTCTCAATGACTCGGACTCTCCCGAGTTACAATTTTAAGTCTCTCATCCCTAAGTTTTACACCTTCCCTCTTACTCCTCCCAATCTCCAGGCAAATCATAACCCCTCCGAAAATGATGCTATATTCAAATTTTGCCAATAGGGACCATTGTGGAAGGAGGAATCTGATCTCTTCTATGACACTGTAAGTTACTTGAGAACACATTTTCTTCAACTCTGCACCCTAAAAACGGCACCCTAGCATACTGCCTCGCACAAACTGGCAAACAGGACATGTTCGCTGGATGTCTGAACAGATGGGTGAATAGACGGGTGATTGGATGGTTGGCTGCATGCCTGGGTAGAAAGAGAGTTACTGTCTGCCTGGCACCAACTAGCTTTTTGAACTGCAGTCTTATTTAAACGTTTCTCCTAATGAGGAAGGATATCCATTTAACGGATGAGGACACCAAAGCTCAGAGATTTAAGATTTGCTCATGATCTCACAGCTTAGAAGGAGCTGACCCCAAATCTGAACCTGGATCTGTCCAATCCTCCTATACCTACTGCACAGGGGCAGGACTGGCTACATAATTTGTGGGACTGCTATGCTCTGAATGGGTCTCCCCCCCACCATCATCATTCCCCCCCCACACCACCACCACCACATTCATATGTTGAAATCCTAATGCCCAATGTGATGGCACTAGAAAGTGGAAACTTCGGGAGATGATTAAGTTGTAAGGGCCCTCATGAGTGACATCGATACCCTTGTTATAAAAGAGGCCCCAGAGAAATTCCTCTCCCCTCCCATCACATGAGGACACAACCAGAAGTCTGCAACCCACAAGAGGGTCCTCACCTGACCATCTCAGACTTCCAGCTTCCAGAACCGTGAAAGATAAGTTTCTGTTGTTTATAAGCCATCCTGAACAGACTAAGACAGGCCCCCAGTGCAAAAGTAAAACCCCTGTTGAAGTTTATTAACAGAGCATGTAACCCGGGGTAAGGCCCTTCTCAGCACAGAGTCTGTGGGGCATCACACATCACAGGCCCATGAAATCAGCCCTGTGCCTGGAGCCTAGCCATAGTCATGACCCATATTCCAGTTCTAGCTTCTCACTCCCAGGCTCCCCATTAGAACCACTGGGTTCCTACACTCCAAGAAAATGTTCCAGCCTATTATCAGAGGCAGAAACGGACCAGGAAGTGTGAGCCTCGCTCAGATGCTTGTGTTAAGTTAAACACCTCCTAAATAGACTGGGAATGCCTTGAGGTCAAAGAATACCTCAAAATACAATTCTGTCACATTCTTTATGCCTAGCACCACCACCGTCACCCTCTTTCCCTGACCAGGGGTGGCGGGTAGGCCAGGGGAATAGTGTCCTTTGCTCTATAATACCTCACTGACCAACTGAACAAAGCAAACTCTAAGACTAGGTTTCCTGATCCTGCTCCTCTGATGAGACAGATGAAACATGTCCAGCGTATGAGCCTGAGAGCCAAAGTTGAGCGTGGGACCTCAGAAAGAATTCTTCTCTTTGAACTTCCATGAGCCAGTCTCAGGGCCAGTTTGGTGTGAGCCAAATCTCAGGGGTCCTAGTGTGAAACTCAGCACCTTATATGGCCACAGCTAAATGACTGCTCCTCCCCACCCCTCTGGCCTTCCGATGTGGCTACTATTCTTCTCAAAAGAAAGATAATGACATGTTGATGGGTTTTTAAAGAAGTCCTTAAGACAACAATTCCAAAGGTGACAGCCATGTATAAAATATCTCAAAGCAGAGACAAGATGGTCTTCCGTCTTCGGACATCCTGTGGCACAGCACACAGTGGTATTGGCGACTCTGCTTGTGACCCAGGGAAGTGTGTTAAAAACTAACAAATAAGAGAGGCGCCCGGCGGGCTCAGACGGTGGAGCGTGCGAGTCTTGATCTCCGAATTGTGAGTTTCAGCGCATGTTGGGCATTAGAGATTACTTTAAAAATAAATAAAAGAATCGTAAAACCGGACTGAGGTCATTCAAGGTAAGAGTAGGCAGCAGGTTGGGGCAAACACTTACTCTTTAACTACTGAAAGCCCCATTTGCGTGTGCTTGAGGGCAGAGCTCACAGCTGTCTTGCTCCTTGGAGATGCCTCAGGGTCTAAGGCAGCTGCTTAATAAATGTCGAAGGACAGAAGGAAAGATTCTCCAAGGGGACATAAGAGACTTGAGTTTAGAAGAACACAAACATAGGTTTCATTCTTTGGTCACTTCTACGTCTTTCCAAAAGTAGATGATGACATTTGTATACAGGCTTTATTGGCTCAAACTCTCATGGTTTTTACCGCACTTAAATTCATCTCTTAGGAACTTGAGGGTCGTGGCTGTTACCTCAAGTCCAGAAGCGGGCACTTGATTGTCCCTTTATCATCTCCTTCTGGCCACCAGAACAGCCACAGTGTCCCTGGACGTGCCCTGCCTGAAGCAGCACCAGGGCAGAGGGGGCTGTTAGCCAGGAGGTCTGACTGGTACTTGCTGGAAGGCATTCTTTTTAAATAAACTTGTCATTTGGATTAATTTTAGATTCAAAGAAAAGTGACAAAGATAGTACAGTGAGTTCTCATTATACTCTTCACCTAGTTTCCCATGATGTTAACATCTTGCGTAACCATGGTGCATTTGTCAAAACTAAGACGTTAACATCGGTACGTTACTATGAACTAAAATACAGACTTGATTCGCATTTCACCAGCTTTTCCCCTTATGTTCTTTTTATTAAAATAATAATAATAATAAAATAGTTTTGGGTACAGTTTTGGATTTCCAGAACAATCAAGCAGGTAACATATGTCCCACACATCCATCCCATCCCCACCCTACACCCCCAACACAGGGTCCCTATTGTTAACATCTTGCATGAGTGTAGTACATTTGTTAAAATGATGAGTCAATACTGATACACTATTATTAGCTAAAATTCGTAGCTTGCATTAAGGTTCATTCGTTGTGTTGTGCGGTTCCGAGTTTTGACGGATGCCTAATGACGTATCGACCATTACAGTATGATAGAGAGCAATTTCGGGGCCCTAAAGATTTATCCCTCTCTTTCGTCCCCAGAGCCCCTGACAATCAATGATTTTTTAAAAATCTATTTATTTATTTATTTATTTATTTATTTATTTATTTATCTGAGAGAAGGAGAGAGAGGACCAGAGAGAGAATGTGAGAACCAACCAGGAAGGAGCAGAGGCAAAGGGATAAGCAAGACTGCACGCTGAGCAGGGAGCCCGATGTGGAACTCAACCCCCCCCACCCTGAGATCCTGAGATCATGACCTGAGCCAAAATCAAGAGTTGGCCGCTTAGCCCAGTTGAGTCACCAAGCACCCCTGTCAGTCATCTTTTTACTGTCTCTCTAGGTCTGCCTTCTGTAAAATCTCATCTGGTTGGAATCATACAGGTTGTAATCTTTAGATAGACTTCTCTCACTTAGCAGTATGTATTTTAAGATTTGTCCATGTCTTCATGGCTTGACTAATGAGTGTCCTTTTTCTATTCCAGGATCTAAACCAAGGTCAGTGTGGAGGCTCATTTAGTGCGGAGGTATTCTTTTTTTTTTTTAATTTAAGCATAAATGACATACAACATTATGTTAGTTTCAGGTGTACAACAGAATGATTTGACATTTCGATGTACTGCATATGGAAGAATTTTTAATACTTCCTTTTCTATGATCAGAATTCTTTCCAAAGCAGGAGATTCAGTTTAGTGTCTTTGGGTGATTTTTTTTTTTTCTTAAAAAAGATTAAAACTTAATATTATGTTCATTTCTTTAGTAAATATTGAGTTTTTATTATGTGCCAGGCACTGTCTTAAGCAAGGAAAACACAGATTTGAAAGAGCTATAAGAGATCCTTGCTCCCACAGAGTTTAAAAACATCCCTAAAATTAGTATTAATGGCTATGCATTATTTCACCTTGTCAATTTAAAGTAGACCATCCCCAAATTTTTCCTATTTTTAATAACACTGTGATAAATGCAAATCTTTGGCCATCATTTGCTATGTCCTAGGAGGCAGTCTTAAAATTTTAAAAGACAGGCCCATTTTTGAAGTATTTGTTATAAGGGGTTCTATTCCTCACCAGAAAGGACATAGCGATTAACGCTTCCTCCAACCGTGAAAGTTCCTATCTCAGCCTTACTATGACTGCTTTCTCTCTTTCTTTTCTCCTCCCTGCTCTCTGTAGTAGCCCTCAGTCTCTTTGCCCTCTTCCAATACAAGCAATCTAAGCAGTCAGCTTCTAGTTCCAAGCTGGCCTCTTGGCTCTAGATTGATTCCTACGGTCTACTTCCCACCAAAAATGCTTTCTCTGTGTGTGTGCTGCACACATATCTCACTTTTGAATATTCCTTTCCATTAGGGGCCTGCACTGAACTTTCTTGTGCCCCGGTTCCTTGCTGTAAAACTGGCATACTTTCACAACGAAGGCTAATCTTTATGTGGGGTTTGCATGTTTACAACCATTTGCTCCCAGATAACCAAGCTATATTTCCATGACAGCAAAAGGTGATGCTAGACTATGAAAAGTAGAGAAACTGAGAGCAATTTTCTATGATTCATCTCAAAACTCATTCTTTTTAACCCCCTAATATTTCACCTTTTTTTTTATGAGCACAGACCTAAGATCTAGACCCCATTCTGAAAAGCACAGTCTTAATTATCCTAATGAAAACTGTGATACGTACTAGTTATAATATGATCATTGGAAGCAGGCAGACCTGGGTTTAAAAATCAGTACAACTATTTGCTAATTGTGTGACCTTGAACAAGCGACTCTTCAAGCCCAGATCCCTTATCTCTAAAATTGGGGCACTAATATTAGATAACCCTTGAAAAGAGTTTACCATGTGCCAGACACCATTGATTTGATCCTCATTACAACCTAATGAGGTAAATTTAATTACTATCACTCGCATTTTGTGCAGAAGCAAACTAAGGCAGAGTCAGGGCAGTTACAGTAGGAGTGGGTAAAAGGGAGTATAAATTTATTATGGGGCATGCACACTATATAATAGATCCTTAATATAGGTTGTTTCATTTAATCCTCCTGTCTGCAGGAGATGACCTGTCTGCAGTCACACGGCTGGTAAGAAGCAAATGTGGGGGATGCCTGGGTGGCTCAGTCAGTTGGGTGACTGCCTTTGGCTCAGGTCATAATCCCTCCATCCTGAGATGGAGCCCCGCATCAGGCCTTCTGCTCAGCAAGAAGTCTGCTCTTGTGCTCTTGCTTTCTCTCTCTCTCAAATAAATAAATAAAATCTTTTAAAAAAGAAAAAATAAGAGGAAGAAGAAACAAAGCTGGAATTCAAATCTAGGAAACCTGGCATCTTTCTTGACCCTTACATGCATACTGGACGAGATAACCAGGAGGATTAAATGAAACAACCTATATTAAGGATCTATTATAGAGTGTGCATGCCCCATAATAAATTTATACTCCCTTTTACCCACTCCTACTGTAACATTGTTCTCTTCATGGCTTTGAATACTCCAATCTCAGCTGAACAGGTGTAGTGCAACCAGACCATTCTGTCTGTGGAACAGACACAGGGCAGCACATTCAGGGAGTTCAGAGCAGGTGGGCATTCCTAGAGGGAGGCATGAGCACAGAGAGGTGAAGCCGTTGTGATGGATGGGAATGAGGTCCTAGAAGACGCCGAGTGTCCATGGGGAGGCAGTATAATGTAGGGTAAAGATTATGGGCTTTGGAGTCAGCTGGGTTCGAATCCCAGCTCTGTCTACAGAGTAGCCTGGAGAATTAAATGAGATGTAGTGAGAGGGATACTCACCATACCTTGTCTTCTTAAAGTCATGCACTCTTGTTGAATCACTATATTGTAAACCTGAGACTAATATAACACTGTATGTTGACCATAATGAAATTACAATTAAAAACTCAATAAATAAATAAACATTCATGCACACTCACATGATTGGACACTACCCGGCAACCTAGATAGAAATATAAGACTAACCTCAGAACGAACAATTTAAAAATATGTAGATCCTTCTTCAATTTAGTGTCCAAATGGATTGTCTCAGACTGCAGACACCAAGCTACAGGAAGGTGTGCTGGAGTCTGAGAATATGGCAGACGTTTGGGGGTAAGAGTGGTAGTTGATGGTGTGTCTATCTCTAAAGCAGTGCACTTGTTCGGGCTTCACAAAAACCTGGATGAAATAACCCTCAGAATTCTGAGCTATTTATTACTCAGACTCCATATCCACCAAGTAGCCTTCTGAGTAACACCTAGATCCCCTAGAGAGTGTCCAGGTAGAATGGACAGAAATAGTCCTGGCCCTAGAGGAGCAACTGGGTGGCTCAGTCAGTTAAGCGTAAGACTCCTGTTTCAACTCAAGTCATGATCTCAGGGTTGTGGGTTCGACCCTGTATCAGGCTCTGTGCTTAGAGGGGAGTCTGCTTGAGATTTTCTCCCTCTCCCTCTGCCCCTACCCCTGCCTCTCCCCCCATCCTAATTAATTAATTAATTAATTAAATTGGAAGGAAGGGAAAAAAGAGAGAGAGAGAGAAGAAAAAGAGAAAGGAAGGAAGGAAGGAAGGAAGAAAGGAAGAGAAAGAAAGATTGATCCCTGTCCCTAGAAGAAGAGATCTCCATTACAAATATGTATAAATCGATCTTACGTGAAACAGAAGGTCTTGCTGTCCAGAAGGTAGAATAATCCTTATTCTCTTCGCATCACTTTGATTCTATCATCAGGAAAATTTTGAAAAGCGCATCTTGAATCTGGACTTCCTGAGCACCTACTATGTGCCAGAGATGAGCTCGGCACAGTGAGGAATTCAAATTTGAAATAATATAGTCCTCATTGAAACTACTTAAAATCTGGTAGAGATAATGAAGCAAATACACCAAGAGCTAAAATAAGGCACAAATTGAACAAAATGCTGCCTCATTATCACCTTGAAAAACCCCCAGGGCCAAGTATAGGCCTCCTAGTTCTATTCAACTTGAGGAGGTGATAATGAGGAGAAAATGTTCTTGCCCATTAAAGAGTTCTTAACGTGGAGACGGGGGCTAGCTGCTAAATAAATGGTAGAATTTTACCTTTCAAGTTACATAGGTAATACCTGTTACCTTTTATGATGCATACTTTACAGAGTCTATTTCTACAGAAGGAGGGAAAAAAGAGAAATGCATACATCGGGGAACAGAAGCATAATTTATTTATAGATGAAGAAAGGGCAAGAAGAGCTGATGGCAAAGGCCATCCATCCTCAAAGTGATAAATCAGTGTATCAACATGTACAACTCTGTGGCTGCCAAATGAAACCAGAGCTGCTATGGCTGGTGACAACAGCGGTCCACACCCTGTCCCCTGTACCTGGACCATGCCCTCCCGAGACATGACCTACCCCCCTCATCTATACCTGTAACACCTTCCCCTGCCTTCTCAGCCCAGACTCAAGTAGTGTCTCTGCAGTAAGCCTCTCCCGGCTCCACTAGTAAAGGGATCCCTTCTTCCTCTAATTTCTCAAAGACCTTGTCTCAAGGGCGGAAGGACATTTTTCACATTTTGTCCTGCAAGTGGCTGTGACCTAGCAAAGAGTATCAGGAATTGATGCAGGAAACCTGGGTTGGAACCTGGATCTTGCCACCAACTAACTGTAGAACTGTGGGAAAGTTATAGTTCCACATTCCCATGAATGAAGAAACTGTGTTTGCTTCAAAGGATGACTGGGAGGTCTAGATAAGATCGTCTGGGACATCGAGGAGCCCTCTGAATGCTGCATTCAGGACAGCAGGGGGATATGTACGTCAACAGAGAGGGTTTCAAGAGGGAAGAGTCCCGTTCGTAAGGAAGAGAAGGAGGAAGGTAACTTGATGGATCTAGTACTTACTTGTGATTTTAGTGGCAGGAGAACATTCTAGAAGCAAAATTAAAATAGTTGATGTCTCTTATATTTATGGTGGTGGCCAGAAGGAGTTACAGACCTGGGAAAAGTATAAGGAAATGTGTTCTTAAACTAAGTCACATTTTAATTTGAATATAGAATAGAAGTTCCACGTTAGATAAATAAGAATAACCTCAACATGGATCCCAAGTGGAATCTCTACTTGGGTCTATTCTGTAGACAAGACAGCCGAGTCTCCCACCAAGGTTCTGTTAGAACCAAACGGGGCACTTGAGGACCAGCAGTGACTGCCTCAAAGCAATCCAGAGGGTTGGGAATAGTGCAGTGGGGAAAATCAGGGCACCCAGGTTTCAACGTGCTGTCAGTAATGTTCATGAAGCAGCCTCAGGAGGGTCTCTGGGTCTTAGTTTCTTCATCTCTGTCATGAAACAGACCTCAGAGTCCCTCTCAGAACCTTTCTGGCTCTGTGCTTATCAAATTAAAAAGTTCAAGAGAGCAGCGATGGGCCAAGGTGAAAGCCATTCAGCTCAATGCCCCACCTTGAAGCTCTACGTTATGAAATCTTCATTCTCCTCAAGGTGTTCGGCAAACCCTGTGCCAGTTACTAGGGCTAGACCAGCTCATCCAGGAGCTGCATACCCATCAGGATGACCAAAAGAGAAACACAGCCAAAGAATCAGAAGATGCTCAACTGAAAGGAATTTATGGGTTATCTAGTTCTAGTCCTTTCCTGTACAGAGGCAGAAACAAAACATCAAAAGGATCAGAAATCCTTTTCCCAAGAATACACGGCTAGAGGAAGATACAAGAAGGGAGTGTACAGCAGAAAGAGCCCTGGACTGGGAGTCCTTGCTGTAGGAGGACCCAATTGTACCCCCTGGGGTCAGCGGCCACATCTCTCCAGGCTTCAGCCTCTCCTGCGGAATTATGCAGCTCACTCACTGCTGCTTCTGCCCCAGACCTCTCTGTGGTTATGAAGTTGAGCCTAGTACCCCAGCCTCCTGATCCCCTGCCCTGGGTCCTTTCTGTCCTGCCAGGAAGAAAATAAAGTATGCCATGGAAACATACCCAGTTGTAAAATCCTGGGAAGACAAGAAGAATGGTAAAGCGGGCTTGTCTTGGAGCCCATCAGCATCAGGAGACTCATGGGAGAATGTTTCTGCATTTCTCAAAATATCTTTTACCCGGACATGGGAATACCTGTATTCATTTACTCATTCATTACCTCAAAGGTATAATTTTTGAGGGTAGGGAATAAAATTATTTGATAGTGTTCAAATTCAGAAAACAAAAAGGTGAAGGCAGACAGAGACTGCATACAATACAGCTGATGAAGTTTTAGCTCGAGTCCTTCCCTGGCAGTGGCTCCTTTCAAGATTCACATGGTCATACACGCAGTCATACAATTGTAAAATATTGGCAGAAAGGAAAGATTTTTGCATTCTTCTTCTTAAAGAGGTAAGCCTCAGGCCCCTGGTATCCAGGTGTATTAGGAGGTTGAATTTCTTCTGTTCTCTCCTCCATTCCTTCCTCCTAGGGCGGGAAGATAGGAAAGCTTTTATTTTTGTTTCGTTTTAGTGAAAAGAAATGTGCAGCTTAAGAGAAGTCCAAGTCTGAGGAATTAAAAAGGAGAGCTGTAAAGAGCAAACTCTGAGTGAACCAACACAATGCCCTTGCATGAGATGGGTGGAAGTTGTGTGTCGATGCCATGAAGTGTGCCGAAAGTATCTTGAGTTTAGGGGCGCCTTAGTGGCTCAGTGGGGTAAGCATCTGCCTTCAGCTCAGTTCATGATCTCTGGGTCCTGGGATCGAGTCCCGCATCAGGCTTCCTGCTCAGCAGAGCCTGCTTCTCTCTCTCCCTCTGCCCCTCTCCACTACTCACTCTCTCTCAAATAGATAAATAAAATATTTTTACAAAGAAAGAAAAGAAAATATCTTGAATTTAAAACACAGACTTCCTTTCATCTCATAAACTTCGGCCATTTTTTTAAAGATTTTATTTATTTGTGTGTCACAAAGAGAAAGAGAGCATAAGCAGGGAGAACAGCAGGCAGAGGGAGAAGCAGGCTCCCCGCTGAGCAGGGAACCTGATGTGGGGCTTGATCCCAGGATCCAGAGATCATGACCTGAGCTGAAGGCAGACACTTACCCAACGGAACCAGCCAAGTGTCCCAATTTTAGCCCTTGTAATTGATTTGGCACAATGCTGACAACTCAAAAAATGTGTCAAACAACCTGTTTGGCCAATTCTAAAAAAAATTTTTTTTAATTCTAACTTACTTCTCTCATTCTCCTGATCTAGTTAAGTCAAGTCAAAATAAACCCATTTGCTGACATGGTCCCAAATTCACTTGTGATTTTTAAAGTTACTGCTTAGAGAAGCTCACGCTTTAGAACAGAAGAGACCAATTTGAACTTCCAAATTTTATTAAATAGAATCTTCCAACTGGAGATCTTTCCTTAATAGTGGGTGAAAACGTTTTTTACAGGAGGGGCATCTTATTGTGTTCACTAGGTATGCCACATAAATGCCCTATCCTTGTGACTGGTCTGTCCCCTTTACAGACCCATATGTGTCTGATGAGGAAATAGGGTGTAGCAAATTACAACTTTTAAGGGTAACTGAATTATGTAACTGTTACCAGATGTCTCTCCCTATTTCAACCCCAAATGTTACATAGGGCTCCCCAGATTTCCACGCTCTACATTTAGAATAGAAGCCTCTCTGCAGGGACAGCAGGCATTGAGCATCCTTTGCCCTAAGGGGAAACAAAACCCTCAAATATTTATGAGTCAGTAGTGAAGCCGTGAAGGTTCTCGTACAGAGTTCATACACAGTGACATTTCGGGTATGGAGAATGCTTGCTCCTTTCTTGCTGGGGATAGACGTTTGTCAGTCCAGGTGGAAGAGATTGGCCCAAAGCCAGGATGATTCAGTATAACATTACTTTCTTTTCAAGATTGTAAAACGCAGTGTTTCCCAAACTTGGCAGATAAGAATTATCTGAGGCAGTTGTTACAAAGCAGATTTCCGGGGCTTAGGTGGAGTCCAGGAATCTGCATTTTTAGCAAGCTCCCAGGTGATTCTTATCACTGTCATAAAGGCAAGGCTGAGAACGTCTCCCAGAGACATCACATTATTGGAATAAATACAGCAGCCACGGGGAAATGTACTTTAACCTGTGCGCAGCTGGGAAGCCACTGGGATTCATGGCTTAGAATTTCATCTTCAAGCCAAGATGTTAAACATATCAATGAATGTGTGTTCCTTATTATCACCCATAATGGTTTCCTTCTCCACGTCTTAGGGGAATGCCATATGCCCAGAGTTCCTGGCAGCAGAAAACCAAAATATTAACAGAATAAATTACTTCAAATTAGACATGTGCTGCTGAACTATTCTAAGGTATTTAGAATATTAACAAACTTGGACCTGGCTGAGGATCATCAATAACATTGTCCTCAGAGCATATTCTTCGAATAAAAACCTTCCAAGTTTCCTATCAACTGGCCGAGTACTAGCATCTTCATCATCCTGCAAAGAATGCAAGGGGTTGGTTTCGCCAGCTCTTCAAAGCTTTCTCTGTGATACCTGCAGTCAGGAACAGCTCACCTCGGGGACAGAGCCAGAACCCATGGCTGCCTCCAGCCCCCTGCCTGCCCAAGGAGGTGGTGCCACTTCCAACTTGACCCAGACAGCGGAAGAATGGAAGGAAGGCAGAGGCGCCTCTGTCTCTACCTGGGAGATAGAAAAGACCCACTTCCTCCACTCCAGGGACGCCCTCCAACCAAGAAGGCCCGCCAAGATCCAAGGTCAAGCCCATCACACACATGAATGATAGAAAAAATTATGAATAAAATATAAACCTGTAAGAAAGTCCTCCTTACTATCAAGGACAGGGCTCTCTCACATACCATTAATATGTTACGGTTCTGCTTCCCAAATGCAAGTGTCATCCTTTTAAAATACTATTGTTATTGTTAATTTTTAAAAAGATTATATATTCACATGTTCAAAACAAACATGACCTAAGGGGGAAAATCTCACTTCTACTTTGTCTTTCTTCTACCTAGTTCCCTTCCTCCTGCCTGACACTACCACTGTATTTAGTTTCTCATATATTCTCCCAGAATTTATACAAAAACAAGCAAGTGTAAGTACATCTTCCTATTTGCCCACTTTTTACACAAGAAATAACATTCTAGGCTTACTGTTCTGAATTTTGCTTTCTTTCACCCCCAAAAATGTGCCTTCGCACCCTTTTCCAAATCGGTACCCAGAGAGCTGCTTGATTCTTGTTTAGAGCTGTGTAGTATTCTATAAATTTGTAGTGAAACCAATCGTTTTTAGTCTGTTTTTGTGATACTGAAAGAAACAGCTTTGTTTCATACACCTAAAAGTTAAGTAAGCGCAGACATACCACGAGGGTCGATGAAGTTGTGTGTGAAGAATTTCTGGAGATTCTCAGAGGGCGGTAGTTTGAGAAATATATTCTGTTCCACATAATCACAAAATGTTATTTAATATATCATGTTCTACAGTAAGAGCAACCAGAAAGCATCTGAGAGGAATTAGGAAAGAATTTGGACCCAAATCTGAGTTAATTATGGTAATGAAAGGAAACACAGGAGAAGTGGAAGACCAGCTTTGTTTCCATCACATTCCTTCAGCTCCGTCAGATCCTCTCAGTTCTTGGAGGGTGGAGGCTTGTTCAAATAAGGACTGAAGTGGTCTAATTAGGTGGGAAGGGAAGTGACTGAGTAAAGGAAAGGCCCGAAGGAAGACAAGGAGGGCCAGGAGAGCCATGTCTGAATGTGTTTATTCTCCGAGTCCAACCTATTCCCTACAAAGTGTTTTCACCGTCATATTTCCTCCAGGCTGTGATTTTACAAAAGGAAGACTTCTAACTCACAGCTCCATGTCTTTGGCCACAACAGTATTTAAAGGTCTGTCCCATTGTTTTTCACCAAGTCTGGAACGGTTGAGTCATGTAAATGTTGGTAACATCCCCTTTTTAGTGTTGTCCTCTCAGAAGAGATCAAAAAAGATCATTTTGGGCCAACAATTTATGAATACATCAGTGAGTTCCTTTCAAAGTCATTTTAAACTTTAAAAAGCTCCAAATATTTCTTAAAAGTTGGAACAATTTTTTTTAAGATATTATTTATTTATTTATTTGACAGAGAGGGACCATGAGTGGAGGGGAGGGGCAAAGGGAGAGGGAGGTGCAGACTCCCTACTGAGAAGGGAACCCCATGTGAGGCTGGATCCCCGGACTCCAGAATCATGACCTGAGCCAAAAGAATGCACTTAACTGACTGAGCTACCCAAGCGCCCCCAAAGTTGGGACAACTTAAACAGGATCCCCACCTTTGCTCCCTAGATGGTGTTTAGTGACCTGGGATGTTCACTCAAGTCAGCCCAAACTAAAAGAGCACATTCACACACTAAGGGTGACAATGTAAACTGGCATCACCTTTCTGGAGGGCAGTTGGCACTATATAGAGAAATCTTTAAAATTTTTTCACATTTTTAGACTCAGAAGTTGCATTTCTGAAAGTCAATACTGAAGAAATTTTGTACTTTTGCTACAGGGATGAAAAGCTATAGGAAACTGGATTTAGCAGTTATTATCAAATATTTTTATCCCAAGACCCCCTTCCACTCTTAAAAATTATCGAGTACACCACAGAGCAGTCGTCTACATGGATGGTATCTATTAATATTTGCCAGATTAGAAATTTGAACAGAGAAATTGAACTAGAAACTCCAACGATCACTCAAGGGCTTTTCGTCCAGATGTTCACGGCTGCCTTAGTATGCAGCAGGAGGGCCTGTGACTGCTCTCGTTCATCACACAGAATATTAACAGGACACCGACCCAAGGGTTGGAATTTAATAAAACTAATCATTTATCACTTAAACAATTGGCTGAATGATGATTGACATAAATTATTTTGTTCTTCTTCTTTTTTTTTTTTTTAGTTATAAACTATTCACTAAGTATTGGTTATCACTGCATTCTGCAAAATTGGGCAAGGAAAGAGACAAGACTTAAGGGAAAATGGGTTTGGGACACAACACTCAAAAACCTTCGTCAGTGATGCAGTTAAAAAAAAAAAAAAAGGAACTTCATTAAAAAAAAAAAAAAAAACAGCACAGTTTGACCCAAGTTCAATGGCATTTTATAACTCCGGCACTTTAGCTCGAAAGAGACCTGCCGTTTCTGTGGAAGCTGGTGTCTCCCGGGCTGCCAGGCTGCTAGCACGTTCCCAGGCCCATCACCCCGTGTGATAGAGGCACAAAACAACAGGTAGAAAATAGAAAGAGTAAGGTGAAATAAGGAAAAGAAAATGAGCAGAGAATAGAGAGGAACAATATGAAGTAGGCTGAGAGGAAAGAGGGAAAAATTAAAGACAGGGAAGGCACTGGCCTGGCCAGGGTGCCAAGGGCACAAGGGCACTAGAGTGTCAGGGGAGGGAAGTTGTGGAAGGAGGGTCATCTGAATGGAGACAGAGAACTGTACCACCGACACTGGTGGCCTTGGCTCCTGTCCCTGTGCTGGTATGTGCGCATGGGTGCAGGGTCAGGTACACTTGTGTGTGTGTGTGTGTGTGTGTGTTCACGTGGTGTTTCTCCTGGAAGAAATGGTACATATGCAGACTTATGCTCCCTTGTGCACTTGGTGTTGGAACAAATTTACATTTTCCAAACAAATGCTATACCAGAACTGACAGCATTTAGTTGATCTTCATAAGGCTGGAAACATGTACACCGTGGTGACATTGGTTATATCTCCATATAGGATTATAAGTGATTTAAAAATTTTTTCTTTCCACTAATGCATACTTAAGTTTCCTTTAAGTAATGTGTATTGATTTATAATCAGAAATTGGGAGGCCGGGACGCCTGGGTGGCTCAGTTGGTTAAGCAGCTGCCTTCGGCTCAGGTCATGATCCCAGCGTCCTGGGATCGAGTCCCACATCGGGCTCCTTGCTCCGCAGGGAGCCTGCTTCTCCCTCTGCCTCTGCCTTCCACTCTGTCTGCCTGTGCTCGCTCTCACTCTCTCTCTCTCTGACAAATAAATAAATAAAATCTTTAAAAAAAAAAAAAAAAAAAAAAAAAAAGAAATTGGGAGGCCTCAGGAGGTGAAATGACCTGCCCAAGGTCTCGTAACTGGTTGGTGACAAAGCTGGACCAAAATTACAAAGTTTCCCAGCTTCCAATTATTTATTCTTTTTACTCCTCACTTTTTTTTTGTTTGTTTGCTTGCTTTTAAATAAAAACAGTCACTGAAGTCTTGTGGAATTGGGATTGATTTACACAATACAGAATCAACAAATCATTTCAGTCCAAAGAAATCTAACAAAACAAGACAAAACAAAACAGTCAACTAGGTGAAAAATAAAATCATGCCAACTTCTGATTTCACACTGTATAGACAAAACAACTAGTAATTACGTGGATGTTTCCCTTTCCAACTGGTTGCTTTGGCGTTAGGTTCTCGTGGCCTCTGTGTTAGAGAAACCAAACACAGGGGAGGTAGGAGGAAGAGGAAGGGAAATCTTTTCTAAAGGCAAATTAAACTCTTCAAAACCCTGCTACCCATATAAATAACTTAATTTGGACATCAGATTTAACTGCACTTGCCAGGAGCAGTCAATACTCTAGGCTACATTAGAAAACAGATCCATTGAGAAGCCAGCTCAGCATGGCCTGTAGACCAGATATTCACAAATTCCGGGCAGTCAAGAATTTTCAGTCGACAATCTAACAGAAATGAAATAGCAAACATGGCGCACATTTATGCCTCTTCAAAGAAAAATCCGAGTCGTATCTCAATGACGCCAAGGTGGTTTCACTTACCTACCTTAAATTGATTACCTATTATCAACTGTAGACAAATTTCAATTTGTTTTTAATATGCAGCAGATTTTGTAGACAACTCTTTGGGCCTCAGCCTCAGTAACTATATCAGGAAATAAGTATTAAAATTTCAATTAGAAAGGATGGAAAACCTGGCTGGGCCCAACCCTGGGTAGTCTCAAGACCCTGATGGGAACTAATGAAAGAGGCTGGTTTCCAGCCTTCACCAATTAAGTAATCAGCTGCTTTTGGTTACCCTAACAACTGACACAGACAATATTATCAGGCAAACAGGCTGCAACAATTCAGGATCCAGAGCCGACTGGAGTGACACTCATTCCCAGTAGAGTCACTACCTTCTTGTTTTAGAGAGAAGGAAGTCAGAATGATTTTTAAGGAATCCAGGACTTGGGGCACCTGGTTGCCTTAGTCAGTTAAGTGTCTGCCTTCGGCTCAGGTCATGATCCCACGGTCCTGGTATTGAGCCCTATATCCGGCTCCCTACTCCCTCTGTCTCTCTCTCTCTCTGTCAAATAAATAAAGAAAATCTTAAAAAAAATAATAAAAAATTAATAAGAAGTCCAAGACTTGGCAGTCCTTTGCTGAGGTGCTCTCTTTAACATAACACATACAGAGAAAAACAGCCCAGGATCCCGTGGTGAAAGGGTCTAGGCTTTCCAGCCTCACCAAACGTCAGGGTGTCTGATGACAAAGGAACCTGCTTTTCCCTTCAGTAATATTTACTGATGCTTTTATTGTTGTTTTGTTTTATTTTCTGAGTAATTTTATTTATGGTAATGCTCAGGATGGCTCATTCTTTTAATTAAAAAAAAAACACAAAATACTACTATTAATAATAATGAAGAAAGTTAAGTTTATAGCCAAATCCCACCACCTGTCAAAACATCAGGTTATACATGTTAAATATATACAATTTTTATTTGTTGAGTACTACTCAATAAAGCTGGAAAAGGTGAACAAATGGAAGTATAAATAAAAGAATTCAATGACCAAAGGAACCCAAATCCTTTTTTTATTTGTTTGTTTGAAGATTTATTTTTAATTCTATCCCACAACATGGGGCTCAAACTCACAATCCCAAGATCAAGAGGTATACCCTCCACCAACTGAGCCCAGCCAGGCACCTCCCCCCAATCTTTTTTGCTATGGATATATACTTTTGCATAATTGGGATGCAATTTTATAGCCTGATTTTTTCACTTTGCAACCATATGCTCATAATTTCCCCGAACTTTGTAAGTTATTTAGAAACATTGTTTCAAATGGTTATATAACATGTTATATACATAGTATACTCCCAGTTTTTTTTTTCTCATTTTTCCAGGATTAGACATTCAAGGTGGCTTCAAATTTCCATTATTACAAATACCTAAGAAACAAGCATATTTGAGTGTACATTGTTGACCACATATCTTCTTTGTATAATAATAGATTTATTAATTTAAATTAATCATCATCAAAACCCAGTGAAGTAAGTACCAATGAGGAAATGCAATGGAGAGAAGGGAGTAATTTGATCCAGTTCACACTCAGTAAGTAGAAAAGCACAGATCTGAAAGGAGACAATCACCTTGTCTTAGAAGAGCATGCCATTTTTTAAGGATTTTTGGTAATGATTGCTAAGCTATTCAATTACCTCTGAGAAAGAACATACCAATTTATATTCTCTAAAGAACTGACTGACTGAGATGTTATGATTTAAAGGCTTCCATTTCTCAAATATACCAATGTTATGATATTTAAAATAGAAAAATCTTTTTATGCCATCATGAAGGAAATGTCAGGCAAGTAGTACCAGATGGCATGGTATCCATAAACCTATTCAACAAAAACTTGCTTATAAAAATCCTGCAGGGGAGGAGAACGGGATCCACCAATACCCAATAAAGCCTGCATTTCCACTTAGGAAGATGCTGCCATGCTCTAACGTGCATACCGTCGGGTGCTCAAACAATGGTTTGTCACTTAACAATGCCAAATTAATGGACATAGAGAAAATATACTAAATATTCTAAAGCACATCCAAACAGCTATAAAAGTGGGCCTACGTGATAGAAAGGATAAACAAGTTGTCATATTTATGTAATAAAATACTTTGCAGCAGTAATAATAGATGAATGGCATTAACATTTTGAGATGATAAAGCTAAGCACAAATGTGTACACTGAAATTCCATGTACATAAGGGTCAAAATTAGGTGAAAATTTTGGAAGCAAGTTTAGTTCCTACTTTGCGGAGGTTTAGAAAGGGTTTGGTGACAGAGAACAGAAGGTAGGCTTCTGAGGTGCTGGTAATATTTTATTTTTGCTCAGGATGCTATTTACGTAGAGACTTGTTTTGTGATAACTCACTGAGCTCTGCCCTCATGACACGTGCACTTTTCTGATTATGTGTCCTATTTCAACTTTTCGAAACTGGGCCCAAGTTAAAATACATGTAGAAGTAAAGCAAATGATCATGCAAGTAGACAGCCTCTTGAAAAAGAACTGAAAGATATCACCACTTTAATAAAAACACACAACAAAATATCATATTAAGGAAGCCGGTTGCTAGAATTTGGAGGGATGAACTTTAAGGTTTTATTTATTTAACAGAGAGAGAGACATCATAAGCAGGGGAGTTGCAGGCAGAGAAAAAGGAAGAAGCAGGCTCCCAGCTAAGCAGGGAGCCAGACACAGGGCTCCACTCCAACACCCTGAAATCATGACCTGAGGTGAAGGCAGACTCTTAAATCACTGAGCCACCCAAGTGGGGATGGCCCTGGAGGGATGAATTAAAAGCAAAATTTTATTTGAGAATGGCTTTCACCCAAAGTGACTTTGTAGTAGGGGGGGTGTTCGTTTTGAGAGAAAGATTTTTTTTTATCTTTTTTTTTTAAGATTTTATTTATTTATTTGACAGGGAGCAAGAGAGCACAAGTAGGCAGAGCAGCAGGCTGAGGAAGAGAGAGAAGCAGGCTCTCCACCAAACACGGAGCCCTATGTGGGGCTCAATCCCAGGAGCCTGAGATCATGACCTGAGCCAAAGGCAGCTGCTTAACGGACTAAGCCACCCAGGCACCCCTGAGAGAAAGATTTTTAATTACAAATGTAATTGTTTGAATAGAGTAATATTTTCTATTTCTTCCTGTACCAGTTTTGTTAAGTGCCCTCTTTTAAGGAATTTGTCTATTTCATCTAACTTGTTGAGTTTATTGTTATTAAGTTGTCTATAACATTCCTTTACTATTCTATTATCCTTTTAATGTCTATATTTCAGATATTTAGTAATATCACATCTTTTTATTCCTGATAATGGTGATTTCTAATTTTTTCTTGCTGCATCTAGCTAGAGTTTTGTCAATCATATAGACATTTTTCAAAGAAAATTTTCAATTTTCAAAGGAAGCATCAACATCTTTTATAGTACATTTCATTGATTTTTGTTATTTGTAGTAAATTTAATAATTACTAAATTAATTTTAGTATTAAATTTAATTACTTTAAATAAAACACAGTAATTTATTTTTTTTAAGATTTTATTTATTTATTTGAGGGAGAATGAATAGGAGAGCATGAGAGAGGAGAAGGTCAGAGGGAGAAGCAGACTCCCCAAGGAGCTGGGAGCCCAATGCGGGACTTGATCTGGAAGTCCGGGATCATGACCTGAGCTGAAGGCAGTTGCTCAACCAACTGAGCCACCCAGGCACCCATTTTTTTAAACACTATAATTTAGAAGAAACAGAAATGGTCACACTCGGTTTACAATAGAATACTATGCAGCCATCAAAAGAAATGAAATCTTGCCATTTGCAATGATATAGATGGAACTAGAGGGTATTATGCCAAGTGAAATAAGCCAATCAGAGAAAGACAATTATCATGTGATCTCTCTGATATGAGGACTTTGAGAGACAGGGTGGGAGGTCGTGGGGGTAGGGAGAGGAAAAATGAAACAAGATGGGATCAGGATGGAGATAAACCATAAGAGACTCTTAATGTCACGAAACATTTTGAGAGTTGCTGAGGAGTGAGGGGGGTGGGGATAGGGTGGCTGAGTTATGGACACTGGGGATAGTGTATGCTATGGTGAGTGCTATGAATTATGTAAGCCTGATGATTCATAGACCTGTACCCCTGAGCAAATAATACATTATATAATAATTTTTAATTATTCAATTATTATATGATGCTGTAAACTTTTTAATAATTTAATTTATGATATAATTATATAATTTATATATTCATATAAATTTATATAAAAATAAATATATTTTATATTATTCATATAAATTTATATAAAAATAAATATATTTTTATATATTTAAAATTTATTATATGTGTATAAAATAATTAATTTTAATAATTTTTAAAGATTATTATATGATGCCTTTAAAAAAAATTCACTTTAGGAGCACCTGGGTGGCTCAGTCAGTTAAGTATCTGACTTTTGGTTTCAGCTCAGGTCATGATCTTGGGGTCATGGAATCGAGCCCCCTGTCAGGGTCTGCTTGAGATTGTTTCTCCCTCCCTTTCTGTCACTCTCCCTGCTCTCACACACACTCTGGCTCTCTCTCTTCAAAATAAATGAATAAGTAAAATCTTTTTTTTTTTTAATTCACTTTAAATACTTGGACACAGATAGGTGTGAAGTAAGAGGATGGAAAAGATAGAAAGCATAAGAATTTGGAAATATCTGTATTAATATCAGACAGAGTAAATTTTAGAACAAGGAATATATCAAGATAAAGAGAGACATTCCATAACAGAATATCAGTTCATCAAGAAAACATAACAATACTGAATGTATAATACACTCATGAGCAAAGCTTCAAAATTCATGAAGCAAAAACTTTGAGTATAAAGAGAAAAACAAATTCATATAATTGGCAATTTCAACACTCCTGCATTAATAGTTGATAGAACAAGTAGACAAGAAATCAGAAAGGAGGGTTGCCTGGGTGGTTCATTTGGCTAAGCATCTGACTCTTGATTTCAGCTCAAGTTGGGATCTCAGGATTGTGTGATCCGATGGTGGTGGGCTCCATGCTGGGCATGAAGCCTGCTTGAGATTCTCTTTCTCCCTCTGTCCCAGCCCCATCCAAAAAAAAGAAAAAAGAAAGAAATCAGAAAAGATACATAAGACTAGAACAAATACTACCAACAAGCTAGACCTATTGACATTTATAGAACACTCCATTTAGTGATATAAAAATGACTTTTGAGATATTCTTAGAGTTGTCTTCATGGAGGATAAAGATAATCGCACACTAAAAGATCTCAGCAGAAAAAAACTACAGACCAAAAATTAAACAAACGAACAAACAAAAAAATACATATCTGGGTTGGGAAACATGGTTTTCAAACATTGCTGTACATTAGAATTATCTGGGAAATTTTTAAAACTCTGATGCTTGGGACACTCTCCAGACCAATTTAATCAGAATCAGGTGACAGAGGTGGTGATGACATCAACCTAACAGGGCTAGTTCTGGGTGAAATTATTAGATAGTAAATTTCTCTTGGGAGACATGGACTTCCCCTTTCTCTTGCTCTACTTCCTGTGGAGTCTTCTCACTGCATCTCACCCCATTAAGAGATAAATACCTTAAAATGTTTTCCTACTCTGTTCACTTCAAAGCCTCCTCTTGGAAAAGAATCATCTTTGTCATTTGCTTCTCTATACACATATGTGCCAAAATTCCTTACCTTCAGAATTAACCCTTATTTTTTTTTAAGATTTTATTTATTTATTTGACAGACAGAGATCACAAGCAGGCAGAGAAGCAGGCAGAGAGAGAGGAGGAAGCAGGCTCCCCGCTGAGCAGAGAGCCCGACCCGGGGCTCCATCTCAGGACCCCGAGATCATGACCTGAGCTGAAGGCAGAGGCTTCAACCCACTGAGCCACCCAGGTGTCACAACCCTTATTTTAAATCATTATCCTCAATTAAAAGAATTTCAACCATTTACTTACAAATGCACTTAACATAAGAAAAAGTATTTTGGGTTTTGGGTTTTGCTTGTTGCTATAAGACCCTTTTAAGGTATAAGAAAAGTGATCAGATAGGTAGCATCTACTTGCAGAATTATAAAATTACGAAGTTAGAAAGACTCTGAGTTGGGATTCCTGGCTGACTCAGTCGGTGGAGCCTGGGACTTCATCTCAGGGTTGTGAGTTCAAACCCCACTTTGGGTGTAGGGATTACTTAGAAATAATGTAAAAAAAAAAAAAAGATAAAGAATCTAAACTAAAACTTAATTTCTTAATTTATCTCTTTCCTCATCCCAGTTTTAGTCAGGCTTAATTAAAATAAAGATTTGCATTTCTTACATAATCATTGCACATAACGATTTTAAAAATTATGGAGCAAAATAGAAATTGTTAATGATGTCTTATGAATTTTAAAAATAATGCTTAATAATATCTGTAGTAAGATGACTGAAGAGTTACAACTACAATACCAAGTGCTATCATTTGGGCAAAATGACTTAACCTCTCTAGGCCTCAGTTCACCCATCTGTAAAATGGGGATGAAAATACTATTACATTTACAGAGTTGTTAAGACAAACTTTAATGAGTTGATAGGAATAAAATTTGTGGGCAGTGCCTAGAATAATGTTAGCCAGTTTGATTATTATTGGTTGTGGCTTCTTAGAGAAGTATGATGAAAAAACTCCAGCTCCTTCCAGGTTGTCCATGAGTGAGGAGAATCAGCCATGGTGCAGGAGAGCTCAGGTGTGCCTGACTGCCAACCACTTCTGAATCATACCATGGCTGCAACTCTAAAAGGATGTGTGCAAACTGACAAGTACCAGCAGAAAACAAGATAATTTAACAGCTGAGGCAATTAAAGGTAATCTAATTGGGGTTCATTTTTTTCCCATTGTTAAACAATTTTTTATTGAAGTTACAATGTTGTAAGACAGAGTAAAACAAAGTAAATTTTTAAAATCCCACCCTCATTTTGGATGGTAATTTCATCATCCATAGTATCCACTGAGGTTCATGTGAGCTATATGAAATAAACCTGTCTGCTATGGTTTGAATCTTTGTGTCCCCCTCCAAATCTCTTATATTGAAATCCTAAGCCAAAGATGCTGATATTAGTAGGCGGGGTGCTTACTTCAGGAGGGTGGAGCCCCTGGGAGAGGGATTCATGTCCTAGAGAAGAGGCTGCAGGAACTTTCCTAGCCCCTTCTACCATATGAGGATGTGAAGAGAAGTCTGCAACCTGGAAGAAGGCCTCCCCTGACCATTATGGCACCATGACCCTGGACTTGTAGCCTCCAGAACTGTGTGAAAGAAGTTTCTGTTGTTCATAGCCATTGCCTGTGGTATTCTGTTAGGGCAGCCCCAACAGTTGAAGAAATTCTCCCTTGCTCAGAACACTCTACATCTGTTAATTCCCCTTCATTTCTATCTTTTGGAGAGGAGTTTTCTAGGCAAAAGTTTCCTGCTTTTAGGTTCTTCAGTGTAATTTATTAGTATAAAAATATTTACCGTATTACTAATTATTCTTCAAATAAATTGTCATAGCTTCATACTGCATCATGATTTACTTCTGAGCTCCTAGTGTTGGACATTTAATTTACTTCCATTTTTCACTCAGAAATAAAATGCTAATGAACATCTTTGCTGATAAATTTGTGGGCTCATTTATGACTATTCCCTCAAGATACTAGGCCACATGTCTGTAATGCCATATTGTCAAGAACCTGGATGACATCAGCATTTTGGGCAACAGCCTGAACGCACTGCTTATTCACATGGAGCTTTTTGGTCAACCAAAAGAGACCTCTTTTTCACATTTGTGACATCTCATCCACCCGGGCCCAAAATATTTGTTTTTAACCCATCATTCCAAGCCTATCGAGATTATTTTTTAAAGTTTCTATTGTTTAGTTTGCAGAACATTCAACATAGGAAATGTAGCAAAAGAGGCATGCTCACAGATGTATATAGAAAATATTGGCTTACCTATAAATTTTTTTTTAATCTTTTTTTTTTTTTTTGCAGAATTAACACCACGCAGTTTTGTTTTGTTTTGTTTTAAAGATTTTTGATTTATTTTTCAGAGAGAGAGAGAGCACACATAAGCAGGCAGAGTGGCAGGCAGAGGCAGAGAGAGAAGCAGGCTCCCTGCAGGGCAAGGAGCCCGATGCGGGACTTGATCCCACGACCCTGGGATCATGACCTGAGCCGAAGGCAGAGGCTTAACCCACTGAGCCACCCAGGCATCCCAACACCAGGCAGTTTTTAAATTTGCCAGAACCCCCACCTCATTGAAGGAACCTCTGTGCTGTGGTATCCCCTCCTCCATACCCATTCCTTCCTCTGCCTCAGAAATTAAGACTCTTCAAGGCACTCCAGCAGTGTGGGCTATATCAGCCTTGCCTGTTCTAGAACTTCCTGACTTTCTCCCAAATCAGAAGGTTCACAGCCTTTAGGGGATGCCTAAAATGCCCCCCTCATGTCCAATCACAGTCTTTCTTTCATGCCTAACTGCCTCCTTCATGTGGGATCATCAGAGGAATGAGCTCTATTTCTCACAATACCGAACGAGGTGGCCCTTGTTAGGCAACTGTGATCATCAATGCAGCTCCGGGTTTCAGCAAATATTTATGTGGGCCTACTGTATGCATGGCTTCAAGCTTAGACACCCTGAAACCAATGTTCACCGAAGGTACACATATTTAAATCTATATACAACTTCCATGGGGGAAAAACGCCTTTGAAAAAACAAACACCCACCACTTTAAAATCTACTACTAACGTTCTTAAAATAGTAGTTAAGGGTAGCAGGGAAGGGAAAATGAAACTTATCTTGAAATCTCATGGCTAAACTGTCATTCTCCCTCCTTTACAACTCTGCAACTACTTTATGGATTCCCCAGCAAAGTATTTGTGTCTGGGTGGTGAAACCCAGGGAAGTAAAATGTAAATGCCAGGAATCGGGGTGACATATTCACGCCAGGAATCGGGGTGACATATTCACACCAGATTTCAGAAGCGAAAGAATAAAAGCTCACAAGTGCTAATCTAACTCCAAGCTGACAAAATAAAGACAAATTAATATAAGCTCTCTGGAAAATCTGGAGCTGAGTAAGCTATAATGCTTGGAAAAAAATAGGTACAACAGTCCCTTCTTCTGGTCATTATCTTCTGAAGTGCACGAGACATTAAATAAACAGTCATATTGTGTTCAAAATACTCCTAAGATGAAAAAGACTGTCAACCAAGCATTTGCAGAAGATAATGGCAAAGAAAAGATAACAACATAGAAGTAAGACATCCGGAAAATAAAATCATTGAGCAGGCTTTCAGAACTGACAGGTTCTGAAGGAGGCAGTTTTCTTCCTACCTAAATTTTTTTTAAAGAAAAAAAGCTTATGAAAAATGATTTTTTGTTGTTGTTTATTTATTTATCTTGGTACCTTAAGGGCTGGAGAGGACTTAGGACCCGCTAGTCTCGCTCTCCCTCTTCCCGCTGGCAGGTAAAGACACTGGGGGCCTGGAGACTTTTCAAAGTCAAGAGCAGGGCAAGGCCTGGAGTGCCAGTCCAGAGCTCATGGTCCAATACCCCAGGTCCCAACAAACACATTGTTATCCCCTTAACTTGAATCAAAGGGCCATGCTCAAGGACTTAGGGTACACTCTGGGGACTTTCAAAAAACAAGACCATACAACAAGTAAATGCACTAGCCTGGATCCTGCATTGGGGACAAATTCTGTAGCAGATATTATTGAGATAATTTTTGAAATTGGAATATCAATAGTAGTGTTTAATATATGTTAAATTTCCTGAATTTATAACTACAATGGGTATGTAAGAAAAAGTCTTTTTTCATAGGAGATACATGATAAAATATTTAGGCATAAAGAGGCATAACAACTGGAATTTGTTCTTGAATGATTCAGAAAAAATACATTTTTTAAAGAGAAAGAAATTTGACAAAATACTAGCAAGTAATCAATCTGGGCAAAGAATATACAGGGCTTCTTTTTTTTTTTTTTAAGATTTTATTTTTTCATTTGACAGACAGAGATCACAAGTAGGCAGAGAGTCAGGCAGAGAGAGAGAGAGGAAAGTAGGCTCCCTGCTGAGCAGGGAGCCGGATGTGGGGCTCGATCCCAGGACCCTGAGATCATGACCTGAGCCGAAGGCAGAGGCTTAACCCACTGAGCCACCTAGGTACCCCAGGATTCCTTTTTTTTTCCCCCTTGTTTTTTAAGATTTTATTTTTAAGTAATCTCTACACTCAATGTGTGGTCAAATTTAAACCCTGACATCAAGAGTCATATGCTCTAACCACTGAGCCAGCCAGGTGCCCCTACAGGGATTCTTCATACAACTTCTTACAACTTTTTTGTAAGTAGAAATTATTTCAAAAGAAAAGCTTTAAAAATATTTTAAAAACTAGATATTCTGTGTATTTATTCTGGGTCACTGAGCAAAAGTATTTCCATGACCCCATCCTGATGGATCTACTCTGAAAGAGAAGGGATAAATACCTCCTTTGCACGGTTTGCAGGACACAGAAATCCCCACCAGACAGAATGCTGAGCCACTGTAGTCAGCCAACCCTCCAGTTGAGTCAGATCAACTGGAAATAGCAGGGGATAGGGAGGGAACCAAGTTAGTTTGGGGCACAAGCTCTGGGAGCAGATGAGCTTATAGTCCTAGTTTTCTGTCTCTCACTGGCTTTGTGACTGAGGCAGATTGCCTGACTTCTCTGCATCTCTGCATTCCCATCAAACAGTGTCTACTTTGCAGAGTGATGGTTAAGGATTAAACCACCTAAAACTTCTCGATTTCTAAGCCTGGTACAAAATAAATTTTCAGGGTGGAAATTGTTATGATTATTATCAAGTCTGAGTTTAAATATACAGGCTGCCAGAAAACGTCTCATTTGTTCACTCCTTCGCTTCTTCACTCAGATCCACAAGCTTCTATTTGACAAGAGGGGTGCGGGGCTTAAGGTGTTCAGCCACGTACATGACAATTCCCTCTGTCAGAGGGCTTATCAGGGAATCAGCAGATAAATAGGCAATTACACCAAAAGCAAGACCAGGAATGTGAGTGGGCAGTGTGAGAGGATGATCAGTGTGAGGTAGGAATGCTGGGACTGGCACCTAAGCCAACCTGCAGGGGGCCCGGGAGGAGGTGCCAGCCCATGAGGATGGAGAGGAGTGAGGCAGGCAAAGGTGGGTCAGCGGGAAGGACATTCCAGTCAGTGGGAGCAGAAAATATATGCAGAGAGGTGGTGGTGCCCTTTAGGAATCAACAGCACAGGCGTATACCCGCAGAGGCATACGCGGGTATACCTCCAATGGTGCTGGAGACGCCTTATGAGAGACATTTCCTGGGGGGGAGGGGCGCTAAACGGTAGGTTAGAGCCAGAGACCAATCGTTGGAGTGTTAAGGAACTTGGGTTTTTTCTGAAGAATCTTCTGAACCGTTGTAAGCAGAAGACAGATGAAAACAGATGAGAATCTTAGAAAAATTACCCTGGCTACAACCTGTCCCTCCAGTACCATGGTTGGAGATGGAACTCGGGCGGGAATTAACAGTGATAGCAGCAAGGCTAGATTCCAGAAGAATCTGGAGAGAGTGTAAAAGGATTTGGTACTTGCCTGAGGGTAGATAAGGAAAGGGAGGAGTCTAAAGAAATCTCGGTTTCTAGGTCACTCGGGTCTATTTTGTTGCGTAGATAAAGGCCCCATTAACTGAAACAGGAAATATCATGTGGAAGGTGGTGGACACAGAAGGAAGGAATGTTCTTGCACTACTGGAAGTTACTGGATTTATCAGTCACACGGGGTGGGGTAGGGTGCCTCTGGGTGGATGGAAGAGATGGAGAGAAAAATGGGGTGGAGGAGTTTATTTCTAAGGAGGTCAAAAGTGATGTAAAGATATATTTCCCCCTTCTCACAATTCTTCCAAGGGCCAGGTTGACAAATTAAACACTTTAAGAACTTGTAATCCTCCCACTAAGAACTACGTGAAGAAATAGCTGAGAACTGAAAAAATTTTAAGACATACATTCTATGAGCCAGCAATTCCACTTCTAGAAACCTGTCCTACAACTACACTGACATTCCTGAGCATAAGAAGAACATACAAAGTCTATCCATGGGGAATTAATAAATCAACTATGATACATTACTATGGAATACAAAAATACAAGCAGCTATTAAAAGAACAAGGTGGTAAGGGTAAATCTCCTTAGGGAACAGAAAAATCTCTTTAAATGTATTTCAAGGGACGCCTGGGCACCTCCATTGGTTAAGCGTCTGCCTTCAGCTCAGGTCATGATCCCAGGGTCCTGGCATTACAGGTCCCTTATCAGGCTCCTTGCTCAGCCAGGAGTCTGCTTCTCCCTCTCATGCTCCTCCCTCCCCTGCTCATACCCTCTCTCTCTCTCTGTCTCTCTCTGTCATATAAATAAATAAAATCTTAAAAAAAAAGAAGGAAAGAAATGTGTTTCAAGACATAAGGAGTAGAACACCACCTATCACACTGTATTTCTGCTTACTTGAACTCTCCATGTGGGTTGGGAATAGGGACTACATTACATATGTGCGCATGCCTGTATGTGGTGTACAGAAATGGAAAGATACACATTAAACTGTTAACATCTCAGTGATGAGAGTAAAACTTGAGAGAGAGGGTTAGGGGTAGGATGAAAGAGAGCCTATATTTGCATTCAAATAATCTGTTTTGTTTGAATTTCACTTATAATAAGATTGTCTTCATGTTACATGTGTATTTTTTTTAAGATTTTTTAAAAAGATTTATTCAGGGGCGGCTGGGTGGCTCAGTGAATTAAGCCGCTGCCTTCGGCTCAGGTCATGATCTCAGTGTCCTGGGATCAAGCCCCGCATTGGGCTCTCTGCTCAGCGGGGAGCCTGCTTCCCCTTCTCTCTCTGCCTGCCTCTCTGCCTACTTGTGATCTCTCTCTGTCAAATAAACAAATAAAATCTTTTAAAAAAAAAAAGATTTATTCATTTATTTGAGGGAGCGTGTGCATGGGCACACACAATTTGGGGGGAGGGGCAGAGGAGAGGAGAGAAGCAGACGCCCCACTGAGCAGGGAGCTGGAAGCTGGGCAATCCCAGGAACCCAAGATCGTGACTGAGCCAAAGGCAGACATGTAACCAACTGAGCCACCCAGGTGCCCCACATGTGTATATGTATATTTTTAAAACATCTAGAAGTTGGGGGAGGACTTTGGGAAATGCAAAGAGCTCATTCAATAAATATTCATTCAGGTCCAATTGTGCATAAGGCACTAATTAGACACAAGGATACCTCAGTGAACAACAATACCAGGGGTGCCTTCCTCCTAGACTTTATAGTCTAGCAGTGAAGACAAACTGTTAAACATGTGATTATAATGAGAAATGTCAACACCTTGGCCCCGAGTAAGCATTAGGTCCATGTAAGGCACACAGGAGGCCTAGGAGAAATCAAGGATGGCTTTCTGGAGGGGGTGTCATTAAGTTGAGACCTAGGAGATTGTCAGGAGTTAGGAGAGAGAGTTTCTGCTGCTGGATGGGGGCTGAAGAAGGCAGGTACACTGGGGGCCTAAGGGGAGAGACAGAAGAGAGGAAGCTGGAGGTTTAAGCACAGATGTTTATGAAAGGGCATAGTATTTGCCATACTATAGAATTTGGGTTTTATCTTTATTGTGAGAACCCTGACAAGTTTCAAGTAAGGCAGTGAAATGTTCAGATTTGCCATTTAGAATGATCCCTCTGTCAGCAGCTCTTCTCAGTTGTGCACTCAGTTGCAAGGATGAGATCGCCTGGAATGAAGAATAGAAAAGAAGATTCAGGATTCCTGATTTGGAAAAGAGACTGTAGAAGATCAAGTCTGACTACACCAGACTAGTTGAACTAATACAGGCAAGAGAAGCAAGTTACAGAGGTGGGAAATAAGCAGCTGACAGGCTGGCACAGAAGGCAAACAGATATCCAGTATGTACAAATCATGGTATTGAGTATTTGGGGGGGGGGGGGAATGTTAGAAGTAGAGTCCAAACACTAACTCCGCAGCCTGAAGGAAGGAGTAGTTGATCCCAACTGTAGAGAAAAAAAAAAAAAAAATCTCCCTGGAGAGGCTGTATCTGGAATAGGAGGTGAAGGATGTATAGGGCTTTCAAATGACATAAAAACAAAAAACCACCATAGCATGTTTCGTTAGAGAGAACTATGTGGGCATAAGCATAAAGACAGAAAACTCCAGAAAGAAGTTCAGTGGAGCTGGAGGATATGGCGTTTGTGATTCTGCCAAGGGAAAGTGAGATGGGAAAGTGAATTGAGAACAGATACTGATGATAACAAGAGCTAACAGGCATGACCCAGGTGCCCAGCTCTGTCCTTCACAATGCTTGGCACAAAATATATGAGCTTGTTTGTCTGTTGCCTGAATCCCCACTAAAGTGAATGTTCCGTGGGTGAAGCATGTGGCTGATCTTATTTACCACTCTCCCCAAAAGCCTACTTTACTTCCTATCTTCTAGTAAGTACTCTCAGCAAGTGCTTATTGAGTGAATAAATAAGTGAGTAAATTAATCAATGAAAATGTAAAGCACTTAATATAATGGATGACACAAATACTATTTAATAAACAGTAACTACTATTCATAATAATAGTCATTACCATCATGTATTGGAAAGCATTGGAAGAAAATTACCTGATGAGTTGGGGATGTTGGCCAATTACCTTGCCTTAAGTACCTTGCTTGAAATATATCATTATTCCTGGGCACCTGGGTGGCTCAGTGAATTAAGTATCTGCATTCGGCTCGGGTCATGCCAGAGTCCCGGGATGGAGTCCCACAGTGGGATCCCTGCTCATCAGGGAGACTGCTTCTCCCTCTACCCCTCCTCCTGCTTGTGCACTCTCTCTCAAGTAAATAAATAAAATCTTGGGAGAAAAAAATACATCATTACTCCCCAGAGTTCACTGACCAAACCATAAACTTAAGTCTCTAGCCAGGCATTTGAAGTCCTTCATTCTTTAATTCCATCCTGACTTTCAGGAAGTTAAGTTTCATTCACCACCGCAAGACCTTCTTCCTTTCTCTTCCCTATGCCCGAGTGGACCGTTCCTTCCAAGTTCGAAGGCAAACCGCAAATGCCTGGGAGGAGGTGGAAAGGACTCAGATAATTAACATAAAGGTGTTAAAGAATAATAACAATATCCAGCATTTAGCCCATTCCCCATAACTATGCTAAGCAAATTACTTATTAACAACCTACAAGTAGGTATTACTCTTATTCCATTTCCCAGGGGGAGTAATTCACCAGAGACAAGAGTCCCTATTTGGGGAGCTGGAACATGAACTTGCTTCAGAGGCCCCGTGATGGACCAGACCATTTTCCCTGTTACCACTGCAGAGCTTCTTTGAAAGACATTGAATCCAAAATTTGGATTTTATTTTGGCTGGCACAGATGATGATACAGGCTCTAGTTTGAGGGGAAGGCCCTGTCTCTAGTCAGAGACCAGTTCACAGTCACATTTTTCTGGAGCACGGGGTACATTAGGGTGACAAGGCAAAGCAAAGTAGAACTGGAAGTTGGTTGCAACCTGATCCCAGGAAACTGGCCTCTACTTACTAAGAAACGGAGAAACAAAAGAAGTCTGAGCAAGGAAGTCGTACCACCCCACCCCCTGAACTCACTTTCGGGGGCGGGACCTCAGGGGGAAAGGGGAGCCACCTTAAGCATTTATTGGGCAACTATTCTGGGAAAGCAATGTTCTGTGGACTTGGCAATAGTTGTATACGACTTAACCATGGTGAGTCCTGCCTTCAACCAGTTTCTGGTCTAGTGAGAGAGGGGGAGCCCCCCGACACAGAAAAGTGCCAGGTTCACACCAGCAGGTAGGGAGATGGAGGACTCAGAGGCCAGCGGCTGAAGCATCCCTAATTTAGTTCCCAGACCACAGTCTCCTTTCTGACTCTGACGGGGTCTTGTGTCCTAAATCCCTAAATCTGAAGATAACCGAGGTCTTGATCACCTCCCCACCAGAAAATCTGCACTCCCATTCATATGAACTTCATCCTGAAACCAGAAATCTCTGGTTTGAAATATTCCCCTCCAACCAATCTAGCTTTTTGCATTAAATTAACCCTAACCACCTCAGGCCAGTTCACGTGTTGGGCCTTCCCCAGATTCTGGGTACTGTAGTGTAATTGTCATTTGCAAAAGGTTAAAGAAAGATAAAACCTCCAGGTCATTGCCTGGGTGTAAAACCTGGACTGGAGAAATGGTCTTTTTTTTTTTTTTTGACATAAGAAATCACACTTTAAGAAGAACCCATGTTTAACTAGTTTTTTGTTCACCTGATTACAAAAGTTCTAATGCAATGAACTAGTAAAAACACTACTACAGAGAGGAAATCCTCCATAACCCCACCCACTAAAGATAACCACTCTGAGCAATGCCATATGTATTGCTTGTGATTCCCGACTAATTTTCTGCCAGAGAAGAGAGAGACAGATAGGTAGATAACATTAATCCACATGTAAACAAATAAGCAATGCATGTGATTTTGCATCTGTTTATCACCAAGCAATATAGCTTTCACTCATTTTTAATGCTATATAGTATACTAGTATATACAAACCCCATTTTTCTTATCAAATCCCACATCCATGGGGTGCCTGGGTGGCTCAGTCAGTTTAAGCATCTGCCTTCAGCTCAGATCATGATTCTAGGGTCCTGGGATCCAGTCCCCATATGAACTTCCTACTTGGTAGGGAGTCTGCTTCCCCTTCTATCCCCTCCCCTGGCTTGTGCGTGCTCTTCTCTCTCTCTATCAAATAAATAAAATCTTTAAAAAAAAAAAAATCCCACATCCATAGATACTCATTTTCCTTCCATTGTTTGTTATTTATGCATTTACTTTTTATTGCTATTAATACTGGTTAACACCCTTGTACATATGTTTGAATGATTACGCTAATACTACTAATGTATAATTTCTTTTGAAACCTGCTCCAAGAATCCATTTTCATTTGAATTGATATTGAAACCACTCCAACTGGATGAAAATGCCTGTTTCTCCATCCCCTCATCACAACAGGTAAGCCAAAAGTTTTATAAGAGCAACTGTGTATTATCCTAGGACAAGAAAGCACATCACTATTTAACCCCTTCACCTCCCAGGAAAAATGAAAACAGTAAGAGCATAGGAACAAGGGCATCTTGTAGCAGATCATTTATGGTGCATAGATTCAGACTGTAGGAATATTCAACTCAGAATGAGCCAGGGAAGATTGATGAAGGCCTTCAGTTTTAGGCAGGAGACTGAAAAAGCAAAAGACCTTGATGGATGGAGAAATGCTTTTCTATGGGAAATGATAAGGTTGTAGTTTGGAAAGATTAATTTGGATATTTACTAGTGTTCAGCTGGAAATTTTACAGTGCTTTAAAAACTTATCTTGGGGGCCACTACACAAAATACATTGTTATCAGACAAAATAAGTACTTTTGTGGTTTGGTAAGGCAATGCTAGAAACTCTGAAGGGCAGCTTTTCTCTGGGAAATCACACTTGCTCTGAACACAAGAGCTGGTGGCTGTGTGCCACCAACACTCAACAGTCATATGGACACTCCTGCACTAGAGGACCCGAAAAGCAGAAAAGAGATTGCAGTCTGTAGATCAATCCAGTCCAAAGGCCTGTGTGTAGGTAGTGGCTCAGACATCAGCTGGCTGTGCAGCCCTAGCTGGACAAGCCACTTAACATGGCTAAACCTCTGTTCTGTGTTGTAAAGTGAAGGCATGGACAGGATGCTTTCAAGGTATTTTTCAGTTCTGAAAACTGTCAGAGGATAGCACTGGCCCTGCTATGTTTATCAGGTGCCTTGGAAATTCTGATACTAACTGAAGTTCAAGAACCACTGAATTAGGGAAACCATGAAAGGGGAGCTTTTGCAAATGTATAGCTCTTGTGACAATTAGTGGAATGATACATTAAGTGTTGAGTGCTTCTAAAATAGCATCATTTTAATCAAAAGGCCTTGTTTACTTAATGACTTTACTTTTGGGAAGGATAAATTCTTTTTATTTTATTTTATTTTATTTATTTATTTGTCAGAGAGAGGAAGGGAGAGGGAGAGAGCGAGCTCAGAGAGCACAAGCAAGGGGAAGTGGCAGGCAGAGGAAGAAGCAGACTCCCTGCTGAGTAGGGAGCCCCATGCCAGGCTTGATCCCAGGCCCCTGAGATCATGACCTGAGCTGAAGGCTGCCGCTTACCCACCTGAGCCACCCAGGCATCCCTGGAAGGGATACATTCTTTTGGGGGGGGGTTGTAAAAAGGTAGTTTTATTAAAGCACAGGGACGGTACCCATGGGCAGAAAGAGCTGCTGCTGGAAGGATAAATTCTTAATTGTGGTGATGTCTTTGCCCACCAGTAGAAAATGTCTCCCAGGGAGAAAACCCACCCCAGTAGATGGTTTGACCACCTGGTCCTTGGTGATTGCTCCAGGGTACAGTTTTTCTTCAGGTATATTGTAGGTCACTGCACTGCTAAAAGCACCAATAGCAACTCTTCCATTAGGTAATTCACTTTAAGGCTTTCAAAGCACTTACAGATCTATTTCATTTGATTTCATACTCATCCAAAAGGGTAGCAGGAGAAATATCACTATATCCATTTGGGAATGCTAATTTCTCAGTCTTCAGATGCCTGCTTAGATACACTGGATTATACGCCCAGTGAGAAGAGGGAATGATGTCGTGTTGACTGTTGTGGCCTTACTCACCTGGAATACATATTCGTAATAGAGTAGCTACTCATAAAGACCAAATATGGATGCTAATTTTTGGTATTCTTATTCCCTTATTCAAAATTCCCTGTATTTTGATCTACGCAATAACACTCTCTTGTTCATCTCCACCAGAATGTCAACTCCAAGAAGGCAGAGATTTGTGTCTGATTTGTTGCTAGCTGTATTCCAAATGCCTAGAACACTGCCTGGCAAATATGATACTCAGTAATTTTAAAATAAATAAATAAAAATAAACAAATACATTTTTAGTCTTAATGCCTAACCTAGTGTCTGGACCAGGATTATGTTTACTAAGTGTGTAAAGAATGAAGTATCACAAGAGGAAGAAAAGGGGGATGGGAGATAGGGAAGACCTTAAATATTTAAACCAATAAAATCAAATTATCTCGTGTAGAACAAAGTAATTGTTAAATAAACATCCACTGGATAGACTACAGTAAGCCATCAATAAAATGACTATATGCTACTGGATTTTAAGCATGCATATGTATTTCATTGATAAAAATAGATTTTAAAATTACATATTTGTTTTTCACAAGATAAGTGAAAATAAGTTTTGCCATATGATTGGAACTAAGTAAAATAAAATTTTTGAATGTAAAAAGACTGGGAAGCTGGATTATTTCAGGATAAATGAGTTATGGCTGATTTTTAATGCTCATCTTTTATCCATATTTGCTGAATTTTCTATCCTACATGTGATTTGCTTTTGTAATGAGAAAAAAAGAGAAAATGAAAGAAAAATAGATGGAAGGAAATACCTTAAAATTCTAACAATGGTTTAAGGTGGTAGTGAGAACATGGGTTTATTATTTTTAATTATTTTCTCTATCTTTAAATATTTTTTAATTATTTGCATTATCCATTCGATGAAAACAAAATTATCATCAGAAACTTGCAAGAATCTAATTTGCTATGCAGTCTGAGATATACTCTGCAAAGTCAAATATTTGTCAGTAACTTGAAGCAGCCACCAAGTGTCAAATTTTGAAAAAGGAAACTTTCACAGGTTATCAGTAGAAGCCGGAGTTGTGACTTCCCAGAAAAATCCCAGAAACTTTTAGCTATGGGCACCAAAATATGCCCAGAGTGTTCCTGGTTGGGTGGGGAGTGGGTGGGGGCTGAGTCGGGGCCACTGTGGAATCCTTAATATTCCCACAGAACTTCTGTGGCAGGACTGATTGATGGATGATATATAATTAATTTCACTTGACAAGCATAAAGGAAAAATTTCCCTGAGCCACTGTAACCTGAGCTAATGAAACCCTATTTAACCAAGGGTGTGTATTTAGACTGGATCTTACCTTAGTGACTTAGCCATTAGTAGGAATTCATTGTTTACTTTCAGGATTCTTATCGGTGCTTAGACTCTGTTTGCGTGTGATTTTCACCTGATTGCTCAACATGCTCAGTGCTATATGATTGGGGAATAAAGGAAACATTGCAAGATCACAAAAAAAGCTAATCTCAATTATCTAATCTGTTTCAAACTTTATGATTTTCTCTTCTCTTTCAGGATGCATTATGGATTTCTCGGGAAAGATCTGTAAACACAGAAGACACTTGTTTCAGGTTGTGTAAAATATAAAATTCTTCCATATCCTTTAAGGCTTTTAGAAATTCAGGCCATGTCATCACATGTAAACATCCTACGCCATTTAAATCTACAATTCCATTGGGGCATCACTTTGGAGAACCTCCCCTTGAGTCTGCTCCCCAGGAATCTGCCCTGTATAAAAAGTTTCAAGGGAAAAAAAAAAAAAAAAAGATGATCTCTAAAGGTTCATAAGAAACATTTTGGGGTCCCAAAACTGGTTAACACTAGACAGAAGGCAGGAGATCTGAATTCTGCTTATATTCCATATGACCTTGGGCAAGTCATCTGACTTTTAGGGACCTCCACTTCCTCATTTTACAAGGACAGAACTGAAGTAGTTGACCTCTAAAGTCTGTTTCAATTCTAAAACTCAGACTCAGAAGAAACCCATTTTGATGGTCTGTGGCAGGAAGGCCCAGGAGGTACTGATGGGTCCTACCTTCCTCATTAGAGAAATGGGGACTTATGCAGCATCTAAGTCTCAAGGGAAATGAGAGGGATTCCCATCCATCCCTACCTACTCTTAGAAAACTGAGCAATGAGCGTGGAGATTCAACAACCCTAAACACCCCTCCAAATAAAAGGCCTGGATGCATCAGGTAAGTGGGCATTTGTGTTTTTCCTGGATGGTTGGAGCTGTGTTTTTATTTCCATGGCAAAGACACAAGCTCATAGCTGTGCCATGCGGAAGAGTGCATGAATAATTAGGGGCAGTGACAGCTGAACACCAAAAGGGTTGGTTCTGTGAGCCCTCAGATTTTGGCAGCCTTGAGAACCTTCCAAACAGAGACCTACTCTAGGGCTGCTGTGATGTCATCCAGCGCCTGGGGCGGGCTACAAGCCCCAGCACTGCCTTACTTATCCCCAAACAAATGCCCCTGTCCTCTGCCAGGTGTGCTCACAACGGGTGGCCCAGATCTATGGTGGGGGAGGAGGGCATACTCCAGGAGTAGCTTCTTCCTGGCTCTCTGCCCAGGAGCCACAGGACAGCCTGCTTTGCTCTCCAGGCTGAAGAGGGTTTTTTGATGTCTCCTTAGCCCTCATCTCTATACATCCTACCTTTGGTGAGAGCCTACATTCCTCTCTCAGGCCTCCTTGGGGATTCTGGCTCCCTACTTTCTGCATTCTGCCACTGCTTTGGAGATCTCAGAATTCAAAGGGAAGCACTAGAGTCAGGCCCTGTTTCCCCTTCCTCTTCCTCCCGGCACCAGTTCCACCTCCACAGCAATACTGAGTCAGTGTTCCCAAAACATGACTCAATGTCACTTACCAGCTCAAAAAGCCAGCATTACCCTATTTCCTGGTAATTAAATACAAATTTCTTAGCCTAACCTTCAATGTTCTTTATTACCAACTTTACCTCCAAGTTCTCCCTAACATTCACCAGGCACCCCAACTCAAATGGAAAATCTCCTGCAAAAGAACCCAGACTTACCCATCTGTACATTTTGCTGGCTCTACACACACACACACACCAGTTTTGCAGAGCTCACTCATCTTGCAAAGTCCAGCTTGCAGGACTTTTCTCTCAGGAAGCCTTCTTGACATCTCTCAGCTTGAAGTCGTCTGAACCCCCTAACTTTCCAATTCCTACCTGTTTGGAAACATTCAGCACATTCTAGCTACAGCTGCAAAGCTAAAGAAACAAAGAATTACCAACAGTTTCCTCTGTTCTATCTTTGTATGTAGTAGATTCTCAATGAATGTTTAATGAACCAAGAGTACTGGTCAACCAGATGCTGCAAACTAATTACACACCTCTGGATCTCTAAGAAAAAAAGCAGTTGTGAGTACCAGAAGTTGGAATCCAAAGTTAGAAATGTATGCTTCTTCCTCCTAGAGGACAAACTTCCTTCCAGTGAAGAATAAACTGCTCCTCACAAATCAAGATGCTACAGCTAAGATACTTTTTTGTCACCAACTCTTATTGACACCTAAGAAAACCTCTCCCCATACAAATGTACATCTTCACACCCAGACACATATTAATGTTCAATTTTTTATTTATTATTTAGTAATAAAGTTAAACTTGCAAAAAGTTAAAAAAATATAAATAGCATAAGTAACTTCCATATACTTTTACCCAAATTTGCCAATTAATACATTTTCTTTTAACATTTGATCCCCTAGCTTATTCATTCTTGCTCTATATGTGTCTCTGTGTGGGTACATATAGCCACATATTTTTAAATTTTTTTAAGTTTATTTCTTCATGTAATCTCTACATCCAATGTGGGGCTCCAGCTCACAATCCAGAGATCAAGAGCCACATGCTCTTCTGACTGAGCCAGTCAGGAGCCCCCACATATTTTTTCAAATATATATATATATATTATATATAATATATATATATATATAATTTTTTCCTGAACAATTGGAAGGTTAGTTGCATAATCAAAGCCTTTTACCTCTAAATACTTATGTATCTCCTAAAAATATTTCTTACATATTCTTTTATGTAATTACAGTACGGTTATTGACTTCATAAATTTGTATATTTTTATTGAATCCACCATCCCTATTTCAACATATGAGTTGATCTAATATTATCCTTTATAGTATTGTTTTTTCTTTTAGTGAAGAATCCAGCCAAGGGTCGAGCGTTGCATTTCATTGACATTTCTCTTTAGCCTCCTTTAATCTAGAATATTTCCACAAATTTTCTTTTTTTGTTTTTGTTTTTGTTTTCAGAGAGAGAGTGGGGTGGGAGGGGCAGAAGGAGAGAGAGAGAATCTCAAGCAGGTTCCACACCAAGCAGGGAGCCTGACCTAGGCCTCCATCTCACAACCCTGGGATCATAACCTGAGCTGAAATCAAGAGTCAGATGCTTAACTGACTGAGCCACCAGGTGTCCCTGTTTTGTCGTCGTCGTGGTTGTTGTTGTTTTTAATAAACTCTACAACCAACATGGGGGTTGAAGTCACAACCCAAAGATCAAGAGCCACATTAGGTACCTGCTAAGTGAGCCAACCAGGCACCCCTCTTTGTCTTCCTCCTCCTCCTCCTTCTTCTTTTTTGCTATTAATATATTTAAAGAGTAAAGATCTCCTCACTTTCTTTTTCTTTTTTTTAAGAAATTGAATGGAACATTTTTCATTTTGTGCTTGTCTGAGGTTTCTTTGTGATTAGATGGAGGTTTTGCATTCTAGGTTGACAAACTATGGAAGGCGGACTGTGTTCACCACACAGTCTGTCCTGTTTCCACATTGGTGAAGTTCATTTTGATCACCTTGGGATGGTGTTGTGCAATTTCTCCAGCATGTAGTTGCTGTGCTCGGTTCTCCCTGGCAACTGTGACAGTGGGTGGAGACTTAAAGGTGTCTCTTAAAGTAGATTCCACTCCTAATCACATTTACTTAGTATAATTTGTAGGCATTCACAGACATCTTCACAGAGGCCCTTGGTGTCCTCTGAGTTTAAAAAAAAAACTATTATGTGCTTGCTGTTTTTCTCTGGTAAGGACAGTGAGTTGATATTAGGTCTATCACATACATTTCTCAGCACAGTGTAGATGCTCGAATCAGAAAAAATCCACCTTTCACCAGCTCTGAACTGTTCATGTGGGTTGCTGTGAAGATTAAATAAGGTCACGAAAAGAAAGCTCCCTAGTCCTTGGCATATGGCCTTTATCTAATGAATGCCGGTCCCCTTTCCTTACTTATGATTAATTAAATGCTACTGAGGCAGAGCCAACCAGACCCAAGGATCCAAAGGAAAGAAAAGCCTTATGGGAGCACTCAGCTACAGTCTTTGCTGAGATCCAGATGCATGGGGCCTTGGGGGAACTTCTTAACCTCTCTGTGCATCAGTTTCTACATGTGTAAACATCTGTAAATACCACCTGAACTCATAGCATTATGAGCGTTGCATCAACTAACACGTACAGAGGGTGTAGAAAAGTGCCAGGCACCCAGTAGACACTGTATACATGTGAGAGCTTATAGATGGAATATAAGCTCCATGAAGGGAAGGAGTTTGCTCCCTGAGTGATGCCCACTGCTCAAAGTGTGTCCTACATGTAGTCATCCATGATACCACAAGGAATGCCAAGAAATCAGGAAGGGCTTTGAATTCTCCATCTAATGTACAATTTCTTTGTTGGCTCGCTGCTGCCTACAGCTGGCTGAGAGGACTAATTAGGATCAAACACTTTGAGGAATACTTTCCTCCTACCAACTCCTGGCAGGCAGTTCCTCAGTTGGAGGCTTTGTTCTCTTATCATAGGACACGAAAGTAAAGGACAGAAGCAGGTACAGCCAACCAGGGTAGGCCGAACAGTCTGGCCAGCAGAAAAGCTCCCCCAGCCCTCATCACCAGCAGAAAGAGGGAAATGACTATAGGGTGCCTCTGCCTAGTGTGCTGCCTCCTTCCAAAACAGTTTGACCTCTAGTTTAACTCCCTTCATTGCAAGGCAGGGTTCCCAAGAAGTAAGTTCCATCAGGAGGCTGTGGGCTAGCGCATGCACATTGAAAGCAAGCACTGTCTGCAGACTCAATAGTCAATGTGCCTCGTCATCAGTGAGCTACATCCTCAGTGGGCTTGGAGGTGGAAACCAGAATCTCTGGAAGTGCTATTTCCGACTTTTTATAAAAATTGCTGAAAATGCAGATTCCAAGGCCTTGATTCAGAAGTGCTAAATCAGCTTGATGGGGATGGGTAGAAGGCAAAAGGGAGAATGGGATGGGGAGTGAAAAGGTGGAGAAGTGGGGTCACGGGGGAGAAGAGCAGAGATCTGACATTTTTTTAATGAATGAACTTTATTTTTTAGACAGTTTTTAGATCTATAGGAGAATTAAGCCAAAAGTATACACCACTGCCAAATAACCCCTGCCCCCACATACTCACAACCTCTCCCACTATGGACCTCCCCGACCAGAGTGGTACAATTGTTTCAATCCATGAACTTACCTTATACATCATTATCACCCAGTGTCCAGAGTTCACATCAGAGTTCTCTCTTGATGCTGTTCATTGTATGGGTTTGGACAATTGTGGAATGGCATGTATTCACCATTATGGCACCATATAAAAAAGTTTCAGTGCCCTAAAAGTCCTCTGTACTCCACCTATTCCTCTCTCCCTCCCCTCTGACTCCTTGCAACCTCCCATCTTTTTTTATTGCCTCCATAGTTTCACCTTTTCCAGAATGCCATGTAGTTGGACTCATACCATAAGTAGTTTCTTCAGATTGGTTTCTTTCTCTTAATAATATGCATTTAAGGGGCACCTGGGTGGCTCAGTGGGTTAAGCCTCTGCTTTCAGCTCAGGTCATAATCCCAGAGTCCTGGGATCGAGCCCCACATCCGGCTTCCTGCCCAGCGAGAAGCCTGCTTCTCCCTCTCCCTCTCTCCCTCCTTGTGTTCTCTCTCTCGTTGTGTCTCTATCAAATACATAAACACAATCTTTAAATATAATAATAATATGCATTTAAGATCCTTTCATGTCTTTTCATGGCTTGATAGCATATTTCTTTTCAGTACTAAATAATATTCCATTGTCTAGATGTACCGGTTTGTTTATCCATTCTCTGACTGAACAACATCTTGGTTGCTTCCAGTTTGGTCAATTATAAATAAAGCTACAATGAACATCCATGTATATAGGTTTTTGTGTGAACAGAAGTTTTCAACCCATTTGGGCAAACACCAAGAAGAGTGATTGCTAGAATTGCATGGTAAAAATATATTTAGTTCCGCAGGAACTGTCAAACCACCTTCCAAAGTGGCTGTACATTGTGCATTCCCATCGGCAGTGAGTGAGAGTTCCTGTTGCTCCACAACCTCACCAGCACTTGGTGCTGTTCACATTCTGGATTTTGGCCATTCTAATATGTATGTAGAGGTATCTCATTGTTTTAATTTGCATTTCCTGAAAACATATGATATTGAACATCTTTTCATATGCTTACTTGTCTTTGGTGAGGTGTCTGTCTGGTTCTTTTGCCCATTTTTTAACTGGACTGTTCATTTTCCTTTGAGTTTTAAGAGTTTTTTGTATATTTTGGATAAGAATCCTTTACTAGATGTGTCTTTTGAAAATATTTTCCTCTAATTTGTAGCTTATCTTCTTATTCTCTTGAAAATCTGCCTTTTTAACCAACTCATTCATGTGTACAATAAACTTTGTGGGTCAATGTCACTTTAGGGTGAGAGAAATCCTTCCTTCAGCCATCAAAGCATAACAATGCATTTTATTTTGCTTGTAAACACAATGCTATAAATAACAAAAGCTATAGATGTATAATGAATATAATTAAAATGCATATTTGTGAGCATCACAAAAATAGCTTTATAAGCTCTTCTCTATGTAGTTTTATGAAAATAGAGCATTAGCAAAAGTTAGATGCCCTAGGTTCTAAAGGGAACTCTGGGGGCGCCTGGGTGGCTTAGTCAGTTAAGCGTCCGACTCGTGATTTCAACTCAGATCCTGATCTCAGGGTCGCAAGATGGAGACCCATGTAGGGCTCTGCGCTCAGCCTAGAGCCTGCTTGGCTTCTAGCTCTCCCTCTCCTCCTGCCCCTCCCCACCCAGAGGCATTCACTCTCTCTCCCTTTTTTCCTCTCAGATGAATGAATTAATTAAATCTTTAAAAATAAGTAAAGGGAACTATGCTACCAATCAGCTATATGACCTTAGCCAGGTCTCTGCCCATCTTTAGCCCCCAGTTTTCTCAAGTATAAAAATGAAGAGGATGAATCTGATAAGCTTTTAAGTTCCCTCTAGACCTGTGGCTCCATCTTTTCATCAAAGCCAAGGCAAGAAGCATTTTTCTATCAATGAAACTTCTGAGTAAACATGCATGGGTACCTACTCATGAGAAATGCCTTTGATTTGGTACCCCCTAGATTCAGGATAACAATCTTCAGAGCCAGGATTTAATGCAGATTTGAATGATGGCTTAGATTAAACAAGGTGGGTATCCCCACCAACATGCCACTGTGGTCGGTAAAACAAACCCAGATTGATAATGGCTAAATTTAAATGAGAAAGTGTATGTGTACACATACACAATTACATATAGGGCAGAACATAGGAAATTTCAGACTCAACAGAGTTTGTGAATGCAAAGAGAGACAAAAATAGAAACCATCAAATGGCCAGATGGCTGAGCTTTCTATTTTTAAATATCTCATGAGTTCTGCGGCAGTATGTCAATGAGTGGGGCTAAGAAAAATGTGGTAACCTTGAGTGTTTCTGTTTTTTAAACAAAACAATATCACACAGGGTGTCAAATAGCAAAGGAATTATATAATGAAATGAGAGAAGTGAATGCTTTTAAGTCCGTCAAGCCCAGCCTTTAATATTACACCATGATTCAAAGCACGAATCAAAATCTTCTTCATGCTTGAGGCTGTGAATTATTTACAATGACTGTAATATTTCCAAGAAATACTGAAATCAGTAGGTGAAGTTACCTTTCTCCCCACTCTCAAATTTCTACACCCAACTTCTCTTCAAATGTCCTCATAGAGTCATGGGGTAGCTCACAAAATGTGACAGAATCAACACATCCATGGGTCATCGATGAGCCAAACTCTGTGAAACATCTAAGAAAATGTGTTTGGAAAAGGACTGCACAGTTTAGAAGAATTTTAGAGTAACTCACGAATCAGCTAACCCAGTCAAAAGATTACTCACTTAAGAATGATATAATTACTTTCAGTTTGCTTAAAGCCAGGGAAAAGTTGACACAGCGATTAAAGGAAAATGGGTGAAAAAAATAGAGTTACATTATACCGACCAAATTCAGGCTGTTCCAAGGAGTAGGCCCAAGGCTTATTTGAGGAAAGATTATCTTGACAAATTGGATAAACATTTTCTGCATGACAGGACGCTGATGGAGAGTCTGTTCTGCAAGCACACCTGGTGGTGGTTTGCTTAGTGTTTGACCAAGGTGTTCAGCTCGCCGGAGTTCTCCCAGGGGCTTTGTTTACCGTTTGGCAGGTAGAGGCAGAGCCAGGGTAGGCCTTGGTAACGGTTGTTGGGCTCTGCAGATGTCTTACCCCACCCCAGCCCCACCCCCATCTCCCCATTTGAGCTAAAACAACTCTTGGCTAGACCGGTCCACAAAAGCTAACAGCAGACTTTGACAAACAGTTCATGCTTAAGGAGGCCTGCAGTCTAATGTCCCTGAGGCAAATAAAAATGGCAAATGCAAATAAATGCACTAACACCCCCAACCCCTCCCTTGGCTTCCTTCCACAGCCAACTGGGATGGAGAGGTCAGGTCCCACTCAGGGCATTGCTATGGATGCAAATTTTCCAGTGCACAAATTATCCTAGTACCAGGATGGAGAAAGTGGGAATTCATTGCCTTTGTACTCAAGCCCATGCTTACCTAGGTCCAAATGACTGTAGATATGGGGAGACTGGTGTCCTCCCCTAAGGCCTTTGTGGAGACTCCCGTGTTCTCAAGTTACCTATCTATGGGCAGGTCCCCAAAAGTGTCTTTGCTATGGCTTGGCATCCTCAAGAAGCAATCCATTTCTGGAGGCAATAATTTGCATAATGGCTTCCTAGGGATGGCCATTCAGCACTTTCTAGAAAGTGCTGCTTTATTATTCAGGGAAGCACTAATTTGGGGAGCGGCACACCCAGAGATGTCATTAGACAGTGTGGGGGTTCCCATTGCATTCAGGCCCCCCAAAGTGAAATGAACAACCCCATTGTTAGGATGATTTTGCATTTTCCTAGGTCAATTTGACTCAACCAAAATTGCCTGTGTCAACTAATTTAAGTCAATCTGTAGCTCATCCTGTGGTTCCAAGCAAAAACGCCTCATATTACTGCATAGGATATGCTGGTTAGAAATAGCATTAGAGATACCAGTGGTTTTAATTTGTTCAGTCTATAAATTCTTGTGAAGTCACGCCCAGGTGCCAGGGTGTGAAGCCCCGTGGAGCACCACCTTCTGTCAGCATCTACTTTGCAATTCTAAAGCTAAAACTTCCATTTTACAAATTACAAATCCATACTCCTCTCATTAACAGGAATGCCCCTCATTCCTTTCTCCATCCCACTGCTTCCTCCCTCTGTTCATCCCTTTAACTATATTTTTTAACAAGTAAACAAACCAAAGAAAGTAAAATTAAATCCTGGGGGAAACCCAGAATAACGAATTTGCTTGATTCAAAGTCATCCAACATTTAATGTGTATCTCCTGCATGGGGCACCTGGGTGGCTCAATGGGCTAAAGCCCCTGCCTTTGGCTCGGGTCATGGTTTCAGGGTCTTGGGATTGAGCCCTGCATCGGGCCCTCTGCTCAGCGGGGAGCCTGCTTCCTCCTTTCTCTCTGCCTGCCTCTCGACCTACTTGTAATCTCTGTCTCTCAAATAAATAAATAAAATCTTAAGAATAATAATAATATGCCTCCCTAGATATATCTTGCATAGTCTTCAAGTTTAGAAGACATTACATGATAAGTCCATATTCACACAGCTATAGTTCCTGGAAGTCAGGGGTGAATTTCAGTGACTTTCCGCCTGACTCAGTCCTGGTACTCATTTTATCAAACGCCAACTCCTGGGATGCCTGGGTGGTTCAGTGGGTTAAGCAGGTCATGATCTCAGGGTCCTTCAATCTAGCTTGGGTTTTCCTGCTCAGTGGGGAGTCTGCTTTTCCTTCTGTCCTTCCTCCGGATCATGTTCTCTCTCTCTCTCAAATAAATAAATAAAATCTTTAATTTAAAATAAAAAAAAAAAAAAGACTCCAGCTATTATGTCTTTTATTTCTTTTTTTTTTTTTAAGATTTTATTTATTTATTTGACAGAGCGAGATCACAAGTAGGCAGAGAGGCAGGCAGAGAGAGAGGAAGGGAAGCAGGCTCCCCGCTGAGCAGAGAGCCCGATGCGGGACTCAATCCCAGGACCCTGAGATCATGACCCGAGCCGAAGGCAGCGACCCAACCCACTGAGCCACCCAGGTGCCCACTATTATGTCTTTTAAAGATTGAGTCAAAGCGATGATTTTTCCTGATAGTACTTTAGAGAATAACAAAAAAATTAATAATATATATTAATTATTTCTTATATTCTAAACCTGACATTTCAAATACAATGTAAAGTGCATTTTTCTGAAAGTTTTTTGTTGTTTTTGTTCTAAGGAAAGTTGTTTTGGTGTGATGTGAATCTGAGTTGAAATCCTGGTTCTGACTCTAATCATGAATTCATCACTTGCCCTCTGGTGGCCTCAGTTTCTAGATCTATAAAGTGGGAAGAAAAGCACTAACTCTCAGGATTGTCAAGCTTTCTTTTTTTTTTTTTTTTAAGATTTTACTTATTTATTTGACAGAGAGAGAGGGAAAGAGAGAGAGCACAAGCAAGGGGAATGGAAGAGAGAGAAGAATGGGAGGCACCTGATGGTTAAACTTTCTTATAGTATTATTTATACTATTTATAATATTATTTGTTCTGTTATTTCTCCCTAAATATTATTGTCACTCTCAGTAGACTATAAGTTCCTTTTACTTTTTTTTTTGTTTGTTTGTTTCAAAGATTTTATTTATTTGACAGACAGAGATCTCAAGTAGGCAGAGAGGCAGGCAGAGAGAGAAAGGGAAGCAGGCTCCCTCCTGAGCAAAGAGCCCGATGCAGGGCTCAATCCCAGGACCCTGGGATCATGACCCGAGCCGAAGGCAGAGGCTTAACCCACTGAGCCACCCAGGTGCCCCTACTATAATTTCCTTTTAAATGTGGACCTTCTTGGGCACCTAGGTGGCTGGGAGTGAGTCCTGCATTGGGCTCCCTGCTCAGTGGGGAGTCTGCTTCTCCCTCTACCCTTCCCCCTTGCTCATGATCTCTCCCTCTCATTCTTTCTCTCTCAAATAAATAAAATCTTTAAAAAAAATAAAAAATAAACATGTACCCTCTTGTCATCATCCTCTATTCATTTCTTCAGATTGTGTATACCATATTTGTTGGATAATAAATGATTTATCAGATACCACTTGTCACAAAGTAGGATCTTAATAAATGGCTTACTTATTTTCCTTTTTTCCTTTCTTACTAAAGGCTAATGATCTGTCTATTATAGAATACAGAAAATAGTTCAAATAAATGACTTAAACACTGAGACTAAAATGGAAGAGATACACAACTGTGCTCCTCTTTCGTGGAGGCAAAGGATTCTCTCCAGATTCCCAACAGTGTTATAGGCAGGTACACAGGCAGGTTGTCTTGCAATATACTCCCTAGAAGACTGGGCCAAATAATGGAAGACTCAGTGTCCAAATTATCTGGGAATAAGGGAACACAACCAATCACCTTGCAGATGTTTTAGATGTTTTAGAAACTATGAAGAAGCAATTGAAGAATTGGTCTTGCCATTCCCTAGGCATCACTTTCTTGTAAAATTTATCTGGTTGCACCTTCTCTACTTTGTTAAGGTATCAGAACTCTAGGTGGGCACAAAAGAAGCAAAAGGAAATATAGGTTAACATGAAAGGAGACAACATATCCATTCACATTTTATACATGAGAAATATTGGGAATCACATTTTTTGCTGAAATTAGTCTGGGTCCCAGAGTAGGTCTAATTTCAGAGAATACTAAAGCTTTTGCCCATAGCCATGAATTGTTCAGATAGAAAGTGCCAAAGGGAGGCAGATGAATTGATGAACAAGTACCAATCTTGAGGGAACATAATGCCAAAGGACCCAATTATGCCAGCTAGTTCTCATGACAACCTTGGGCCAGTAACTTTTTTAACACCCATTTGATTCACCAACTGAAAAACTAGAGGGTGAGGATTTGTCTCTCTAAAGAGATTTTCAGCTTTGGTATCATAATATTTTTATCACATGATTTTCCTGCAGTTGAATTAGGCAGAAGAAAATCACACAGCTATGCTGACCAGTCATGGTCACTAATCAAGAGGACTCCTTTATATCTTGCCATGTCTTCTGAAACTTCCAACTTCTCTCCACACTCTCACCTCCCAGCTTTATTCTCAGCTAAAGAATTTACCTTATCCTTTATCTGAAACTATGCTGTTCAATATGGTAGCCACCAGTCAATGTGGCTATATAAATTTAACTTAAATTAAAAGTTCCTCAGTTGTACCACATAATATGTACTATGGAGCTTCATATGCTCAGTGGCTACCATATTCAAAAAACCCACAGGGAGGCAGGAAGAAGAAAACAGAAATGGAAAACAGAAAACCAAAATACAAAAGAGCAGACTAAAACCCTATTATATAACCACAGTTACAGTAAATGTAAATGGTCTAAATACACAAATGAAAAGACAAAAAATGGGCAGACTAGATGAAAAACACGACCCAGATGTATGCTGTCTGCAAGAAATTCATTTCAAATATAATGATAAAAGCAGGTTGAAAGTAAAAGGATAGAAAAGATATATCATGTAAACATTGATCAAAGAAAAGCAGAAGTGGTTATTTTAATATCAGATAAAGTAGACTTCAGAGTGAAGAAAACCATCAGAGACAGAAAGGTACATTATAACAATAGAGAGTTAATCCATCAAGAAGAGATAGCAATTCTGTGTATACACCAAACAACACAGATGAAAATATGTGAGGAAAACTGGTAGAACTGAAAGGGGAAATAGACAAATTCACTACTATACTTGGAGACTTCAGTATTGGATATTGACAACTGGTAGAACAGTAGACAAAAGCTAGCAAGGATATAAACGTCCTCACCCTCAGCCAACAGGACCTTATCACCATTTATAGAGCATTCCACCCAATAATAGCAACATACATATTCTATTCACATGCCCATGGAACAACACATACTAAGATAGATTGTGTCTTTTTCCTTAAAAAAAATTCATTTTGAAAGGTTGAAATCATACAAAATGTGCTCTCCAACCAAAATGTAGTCAAACTACAAATCAATAATAGTAATGGGAAAGTCTCCAAAGACTTAGAAACTACACAACACACTTTTAAATAATCCCTAAGTCAAAGAGAAAGTGTCAAGGGAAATAAAAAATACACTGAACTGAATGGAAATGAAAATATAATTATATTTAGGGGATAGTTAAGAGCAGATATCAAAGAAATAGAAAAGAAAAAAAAAAATAAAGAAAATCAGTGAAGCCAAAAGCTGGTTATTTGAAAAGATCAATAAAATTGACAAACCTCTAGAAAAACTGACAAAGAAAAGAGGGAAGACACAAATTTCTTTTTTTTTAAGGTATTCTTTTTTTTTTTCATTGTTATGTTAGTCAACATACAGTACATCATTAGTTTTTGAGTTGTGTTCCATGATTCATTGTTTGCATATAATACCCAGGGCTCCATGCAATATGTTCCTTCCTTAATACCCATCACCAGGCAACCCATTCCCCCACTCTCCTCCCCTCTAAAACCCTCAGTTTATTTCTTGAAGTCCATAGTCTCTCATGGTTTGTCTCCCCCTCCTATTTCTTCCCCTTCATTTTCCCTTCCTTCTTCTAATGTCCTTCATGTTATTCCTTATGCTCCACATGTAAGTGACACCAAATGATAATTGACTTTCTCTACTTGATGTATTTCACTTAGCACAATCTCCTCCAGTCCCATCCATGTTGATGTAAAAATTAGGTACTCATCCTTTCCAATGGCTAAGTAATATTCCATTGTATATATGAACCACATCTTTATCCATTCATCTGTTGAAGGGCATCTCGGCTCTTTCCACAGTATGGCTATTGTGGACATTGCTGCAATGAACACCGGGGTGCACATGGCCTTTCTTTTTGCTACATCTGTATCATTGGGGTAAATATCCAGCTGTGCAACTGTTGGGTCAGAGGGTAGTTCAATTTTTAATTTTTTTAAGGAACCTCCACACCATTTTTCAAAGTGGCTGTACACATTTCCACCAACAGTGTAAGAGGGTTCTCCTTTCTCCACAACCTCTCCAACACTTGTTGATCTTCCCTTGTCAATTTTTACCATTCTAACTGGTATAAGGTGATATCTCATTGTGGTTTTGATTTGAATTTCCCTGATGGCTAATGATGATGAACATTTCTTCATGTGTCTATTGGCCATTTGTATGTCTTCTTTTGAGAAGTGTCTGGATATCAGCCTTTTGTCTGTAGTGCCATTTGTGAATATCTTCTCTCATTCCATGGGTTGCCTCTTTGTTTTGTTGTCTGTTTCATTTGCTATGCCGAAGCTTTTTATCTGTTGAAGTCCCAAAAGCTCATTTTCGCTTTTGTTTCCCTGGCCTTTGGAGACGTGTCTTGAAAGAAGTTGGTGTGGCCAATGTCAAAGAGGTTACTGCCTATGCTCTTCTCTAGGATTTTAATGGATTACTGTCTCACGTTGAGGTCTTTCATCCATTTTGAATTTATCTTTGTGTATGGTGTAAGAGAATGGTCAAGTTTCATTCTTTTGTATATAGCTATCTAATTTTCCCAACACCATTTATTGAAGAGACTATCTTTTTTCCATTGGATATTTTTTCCTGCTTTGTTGAAGATTATTTGACCATAGAGTTGAGGGTCCATATCTGGGCTCCTTATTCTGTTCCATTGGTCTATGTGTCTGTTTTTATGCCAATACCATACTGTTTTGGTGATCACATCTTTGTAATATAGCTTGAAATCAGGCAACTTGATGTCTCCAGGTTTGTTTTTCTTTTTCAACATTTCCCTGGTGACTCAGGGTCTTTTCTCATTCCAAACAAATTTTAGGATTGTTTGTTCTAGCACTTTAAAAAATGTCATTGGTATTTTGATCAGGAAGACACAAATTTCTAATATCAGAAACGAAAGAGGAAATATCCTTACAAATCCTTCTGAACATAAAAGGACAATAAGGGAGTACTATGATCAACTCCATACACATAAATTTGACAAGTTAAATAAAATGTAATAAGCCATCAAATAATACACTACTCACACAATATGGATAATTTAAATAGTCTGAGGACTATTAAGGAAATTGAATTCATAATTTTAAAACTCCCCCATAAGACATTACCAGGCACAAGTAATTTCACTAGAAAATTCTACTAAAATGTTTAAAGATTTAATGCCAATTTTTTCCAGAAAAATAGAAGAGTAAGAGAAACTTCCAAATTCATTTTACAAAGTGTTACCTTTATTTCAAAATTAAACAAAGGCAGTACAAAACAACAATGAAAAACCTAAAAAGCTACAAGCCAACATCCGTCATGAATATAAACATAAAAACCCTTAACAAATCATTAGCAAATGGAATTCAGCATATATAAAAAAGAATTCACATGACTAAGTGGGCTTTATTCCTTGCATGCAAGGCTGATTCAATATTCAAAAATCAAATAATGTAATCTACCACATTAACAGGTTAAAGAAGGGAAAAAAAATCACATGATTATATCAATGGATACAGAAAAATCATTTGATGAAATTCAACATTCATTCATAATAAAAACTTTTTAAAAAAAGTATTAGAGGAGAACTTCCTCAGCTCGATAAAGAACATCCACTAAGAACCCACGGGTAACATTATATCTAATGGAGAAAGACTGAATGCTTTTCTTCTAATATCAGGAACAAAGGAAGGATGGCCATTCTCATTACTCGTAATGCTAAAAATTTTAACCAGTGCAAAAGGTCAGAAAACACAGGTAAAAGGCATAGATATCAGAAAGAAAAAGGTAAAACTATCCCTATTTGAAACTGACATGACTGTCTACATGGGAAATCCCAGGAAATCTGCAAAAAAACCTCCTAGAACAAATAAGTGAATCCAGCAAGATTGCAGGATGTAAACTACAAACATCAATTTATTTCTTTTTACTAGCAATGAACATGCGGACACCAATATTAAAAATACAATGCTATTTATAATCATTCCCCCTAGGAAGAAATACTTGGGTGTCAATCGTTTTTTCTTGTTTTTAAGATTTATTTATTTAATTGTCAGAGAGAGAAAGAGAGCACAAGCAGGGGGAGTGGCAGGCAGAGGGAGAAGCAGGCTCCCCACTGAGCTAAGAGCCCAATGTGGGGCTCGATCCCAGGACCCTAGAATCATGACATGGCTGAAGGAAGATGCTTAACCATCTGAGACACCCAGGCGTCCCACTCAGGTGTCAATCTAAGAAAATATGTAGAAGATTTATATGTTAAAAAACACTGATGAAATAAATCAAAGAAGATCTAAGCAAATGGAGAAACATATCAGGCTGATGAGTTAAAAGATTCAACATGGTAAAGAGATCAATTCTCCCCAAATTGATTAACATGATTAACATGATTCTTGTTGAAATCACAGTAAGATGTTTTGTAGATATAGACAAGATTATTCTACAATTTATATGAAGAGATAGTTTGTTAAGCTGTTACCATGTGACAAACACTGTGCCATATAGTCTATATGTGCATGTGGTTAAGGTCTCCCCTTTTTTGTTTTTTGCTTTTCAAGATTTTATTTATTTATTTGAGAGAAAAGAGAGAGAGAGAGAGAGGGTGAAATTGAGAGAATACAAGCAGGAGAAAGGGCAGAGGAAGAGGGAGAAGCGGACTCCCTGCTGAGCAGGGAGCTGGACTCAGCTTGCTCCCAGAGTCTGAAGCCGAAGGTGGACCCTTAACCAGCCAGGCACCCCAAGGTCTTCCTTTATTAATACTAGGCAAAAAATAAGACACAAGGGACATCTCAGTGGCTCAATGGGTTGGGCCTCTGCCTTCAGCTCAGGTCATAATCTCAGGGTCCTGGGATCAAGCCCCGCATCAGGCTCTCTGCTCAGTGGACAGCCTGTTTCCCTCTCTCTCTGCCTGCCTCTCTGCCTACTTGTGATCTCTCTCTCTCTGTCAAATAATTAGATGAAATCTTTAAAAATATATATTCATTCACTCCAATTTTTTACAACGTTTCTACATGACAAGTGACAGAGATCTCATCATTCCAGTCCCTAATCTTAAAGAGTTTTCAAAATCATGGAGCAGTCAGAGCACCAGTTCTTCAGTTAGAATACTCAGTCAACTAGCTGAGTGACATTGGACAAGCCATTTAATCTTTCTGTTCCTTCATTTCAAAGATGAGAAGAGTGACATTAGCTATTGTGAGGCTCAAATGAGATAATGAAGGGAAAAGTACATCTGAAATACAATGTAATTGTTTCTTATTATTGTTATTGATAAATCAAAAATAACAAAACTGAACAATTAAAGGCACTGGTGATATCTAAATTTAAGGGCACTCAGATCCAGCATTTACACACACACACACACACGCTCAACACACACAATTTCACTACAAGTACTTTTCCCCCTTACAATCAATCTCTCACAAGTAAATGCTCTTAGTATATGAAAACAAGTCTGGTTTACTAGGCTCATGCAAGAGAATAAACATAAAATGAGGAAATGAGGAAAAACAGAGGAATGTGAATTCTACTCACTTCAATAAATACTAATTAAATGCTGGGGTGCCTAGCTGGCTCCATTGGAATAGCATGTGACTCTTGATCTCAGGATCGTGAGTTCGAGCCCCATATTGGATGCAAAGATTACTAAAAACAAATATAAACTTAAAAAAAAAATTTAAATACTGGGGCGCCTGGGTGGCTCAGTGGGTTAAGCCGCTGCCTTCGGCTCAGGTCATGATCTCAGGGTCCTGGGATCGAGTCCCGCATCGGGCTCTCTGCTCAGCAGGGAGCCTGCTTCCCTCTCTGCCTGCCTCTCCGACTACTTGTGATTTCTCTCTGTCAAATAAATAAATAAAATCTTAAAAAAAAAAAAAATTTAAATACTAATTGAATGCCTAGTAGTATTCAGTATCAAACAGTGTTCTAAGGACACAGAATTGAAGAAAACATAATCCTTGCTCTCAGAGACTTAACAGCCTAGCAGAGAAGACAGACCCATGAAGAACAACTTCTACCATATGTGATGGAAGAACACTAAGTCCCTCATCCAATCTGGGAAGTCAGGGAGGACACCCGAGCTGAGTCAGCAGAAAGGGGTAAGACAAGCAAAGGAGCAGTGGTATGAAGTAGCAAGGTACACCAGGCAACTCCAAGTCCCCTACTTCTAGGTGTCACTAGACCTTAGCAAAAGATCTGGAGGGAAGAAACTACAGAGGTAAGAAGAAAGCAGGACGAAGAAAGCAGGACAAAGAAGGCTTTGTTTACTGTGCTGAAAGCCAGGGCTTTACCTTCTTGACTAGGAGGAGCCATTGGAGTTTTTAACCTAGAGAACAATATGGTTAGAGTTGTGCTTTATGAATTTCCTGGTGACAGTGAAGATGGCGGACCCGAGAGGGGCAAGAATGGAGGTAGTGATATAGATGTACGTGGGGTACGGGGAGGGAGACAGGAAGTATAATCGTCCCAGAGATAATAAAGGTAAGAAATCAGGCAGTAGCCATCAGAAATATACAAAGGATAGAGCTGGTAACACTTTGTAGTTGCTTGAACATGCAGGTATGGGGGCAGAAATGAAGAGAAGGTAGTGGTCCCTGGTGTCTCCTAAGTCTCTGTCTTGGATAACCGGGAGGTGAGGTGGGGGTGGGGGTGGAGGGCTGGTGAGAGACCACTTGTATCTGGGGGGAGATGGAGGTGAACCATTCAAGTGTGTCGGGAGTATGAAGGCAGACAGTGAACAGGAAGAGCCCCTCCGAGGTGTCCTCCTCTTAGAACAGCTGGTGGGTGACAGCTAATTCGGGTTTACACAACAAATATTCAATACTTTGCACCCAAATGGACACTGATGTAGATACCAATAAAGCCAAAATCATCATGCAGGCCCCAGAATGCTATCATTCTGTCGCTGAAACAATATCAGCATTCAAGAGACCAGCAAAATGACAGCAATGGCGGTTCAGACTTGAAATGGCCGAAGGCGGAATAAGGACACCAGCTCAGGGAGTTCCCGTGCTCTAGCCTCACATCTGCTTTTCACAGGACGGAGAGCAGTCACACACAGGCCACTGCCCTCCTTTCTCGTCTGAATAAGGAACAAGGAAATGCCACCTACACGATGTGACAGGATACCAGGAGAAAAGCCTCAGTCACTTGTGTAAAATAAGCACCGCCTGACTCTGCCAGGTCCACATGGCATCCTAGCCCTGTGACTCTCTGCCCCCTCACGTCTCCCTCCCTTCATTGTCCTACATCTCCCTTCTAGCCCAGGCCCCATGCCTCACATCCCAGCTCTGTAAACAATCGGGTTGTTTATTGTGGTTTTGAGGATTACGGAGGTAAAAGGCCCTTTAAAAAAAAAAAAAAAAGTGTTCCTCTTTTTGCAGGTGCCCCTTACCTATCAAATAACTTTCATTTGCCCCCACGTTCCAGGCAACTATGTGCTTTCCCTCTGCTGTTTGCAGTCTTAGTCATAGCCCCATGGAAGGATTAGGTACAAATGTCATTCTGCTGTTTCCTTCAATAGATTATGCAAGTAGAAGTCGGATTGTGTAAATGCATATTAGCTCTTCCCTACAGTGCTAATCCAGCAAGCCGGGTTTGAGATCTTTTCTTTTTTCCCTTCCTTACAGAGGGATAGAACGAGCAAGCAAAGAGTCATACCTTCCTTTCCCTTGGCAGACAGGAATATTGAACTGAGAAGCCTGCCAGACTGGCAATCCAGGTATGGAATGTGTCCAATAACCTAGGGACTGAAATTCAGGATGGCCGCTAACGTTCTAGTGGGATTTACTGGAAATGAGTTCTTTTTTTTCTTTTTCTTTTTTTTTTTTTTTTTTTAAGATTTTGTTTATTTATTTGTCAGAGAGAGAGAGAACAAGCAGGGGGAGTAGCAGGCAGAGGGAAAAGCAGGCTCCCCCCTGAGCAAGGATCCCAATGCAGGACTTGATCCCAGGACCCTGGGATCATGACCTGAGCTGAAGGCAGATGCCTAACCAACTGAGCCACCCAGGCATCCCTGGAAACAAGTTCTTTATGAGGACAATTCTGTAAGGGGCCCCATTCAGTGTAGTCATGACAGTAAGACCTCTCCTGCACAAGAAGGGCAGCGTGAAGAACACTTTTGCTAGAGAGTAAAATCATAATTAGTAAACTGGACAGACAGGCCGCATCATTCTCTGTGGTAACCCAGCAGAGCTCATCTCAATTTTGTTTAGCCTCATCACTTCGGGAAACTCAGAGCCCACTTCTTCAGAACTGTGTGGACCAGAGACTTCTAAATATGGTCTGGGGGATCCATGCAGGTTTGCCCTCTGGTTGTTACTGGTTAGCTGTGAGTGTAGAACTTGGAAGTAAGCCCTTAGAAATGATATCAGCAATCAGAAAGTATAATGTTATAGCTAATCATTTAAAGGTTAGGCTTGTCTTTATTTAAAATCATTTTTCTAATAATTCACTTTTACTTTATATATTTTTAAGTATATATTGGCTGAGGTTTACAGCATTTTTTAAAAAATCTGGACACCCACAGATTGTCTAAGAAACACTGGTACAGATAATGGAGCACTATACAGAATTCAGGAGTCTTGGGCTATTGCCTTGCTCTTCCATCAACTGTCTGTATGGACAACTCACTTCATTGCAAAGGGTATGAGTTCCACATCTATAATAAGGGAGTGGGGTCACTGGACTTTAACCATACCGCCATACTTTCACAGCATCAATCTTTAGCCAAACTAAAACCTACAGCCTGTTCCTTGTCTTTTCTTTTTCACCCATTAAGCATATCCAGCTGGACAAAGTCATGTGGATTCTGTCCCTGAAATGCACCTCACATCTCCTTGCCCTGTCTTCTGCTATATTTTAAGTCTCTTCCTACTAGAGCTCCCTGTCTCCAGACTTGGCTCCCACCATATTGCTGTTAGAGAGATCTTTCTAAAAGGAAGATGTCAAAGGGCTGCCTGGGTGGCAGAGCTGGTTAAGCATCTGACTTTTGGTCAGGTCATGACCTCAGGGTAATGGGATCAAGCCCCACGCGGGGCTCTGTGTTCAGCGGGGAGTCTGCTTAACGCGGGGCTCTGTGTTCAGCGGGGAGTCTGCTTAGAGTTTCTTTCTCCCTCTCCCTCTAGCCCTCCCCATCACTGCATTCAAATCTTTTTAAAAATAATTTTAAAAAAATAAAATGAAGATGTCATACCTCTGCTTACGGAAGAGTTCTTTATTGCCTTGTCCAACACCTTCCAAACTCTGCTGACCCTCCAAAATCCTGGGTAACTGGGCTTATCCAATCTTTCTGGCCTCATCTTTAGTCATCTTCCCCAAAGCACCCTAAGTTCTAATCACTCTGAACTCCTTGCTGCTCCTCAGATGCACCAGGAACCCTTGTTACACCTCCACACCTTGTTTCACACTATTGTCTCTATCCTGGAAAGCCTCTTCTTCCATGTCTCCCTGGCACTACCATTTTTCAAAGCTCAGCTAATGCTGTTCTCTTTATTTTCTCTGCATCCCTCTTCTCCCAGATTTAAATACCCCCTTTATCCATGCTTTCCTCTTGCTTTATACTCATATTTATATGGATATTTTATATAGTTGTTTACCTGTTTTGTCTCCACTTTCCCTTTCAACACCAAGATACTTTGTCAATCTTAATCATCACAGCCACAAGTACAGTGCCCCATATTGAGAAGACACTCCATTGTTCATATCAACAGTTTGAGCTGAGACAGTCTTTCATTTATTCTTTCATTTGTTCATTGGATACCACCATATCAAGTCAAGCTCTCACCGTGACCAAGACAGACAAGGTCACAGACATCAGGGAGCTTACATTACAGTGTGGGAGACACAAAACAAACAAATGGGGTGATAAACAAAAGTAAATAAACAAACAAGATAATTACACATTGAGATCACTGCTATGAAGGAGCTAAGCTGATGAAATAGAGCCTGCTGGGGGGAGGTCACTCTTCACAGGAAGATCAGGAGCATTCTCTCAGAGAAGATGACACTTGAGCTGAGATCTGAAAGTTGAGAAAAGCAGAAGAGGAAGAGGGACTGGCTTGTTTAAGGAACTGAAATAAGGCCAACGTGGCTGGGGCATAGTGAGCAGGGTTGAGTGGTATGAAATGAAGTTGGAAAAAGACCCCAGTATGAAGGACCTCACCGGGGTGCAGTAAGGAGTTTAGATTTTACTCTGAGCTAGAAGTCTTTGAAGTGTTTTATGCAGGGGAGTTGGCTTGGTCAGAATAAAATTTTAAGGCATTCACTCTGGTCCCTGCTGAGAGTGGATTAAAGAGCAGGAGATCAGGAGACAGATGAAGGAGTTATTCCAGGATTCTAGGCCAGAGGTGATGATTGCTCAGACTTGGGGTAGGAGAGCAAAGGCGGGGATGGAGACAAGTAGGCATGTCAGAGATGTCATTTGGAGGTCAAGTTAAAAGGCCTTGGTGATAGACTGAATGCGTGTGAAGTCAGGGGGAGGTAATCAAGGATGACCCTGATGTCTTGGCTTGAGCACCTAGGTAGCAATTGGTGGTATTGATTGAATTGATGAAGGTTTGGTAAGGAAGCATTTGGGATTCGGTTCTGTGTTATGGGCTGGGGGAGAGACTCAGAATCGAGAGCTCTGTTTTGGCTGGAGATTTTTGCTAGAGGTCTAAGAGAAGCAATAAATGATAGAAAAGGAAACTGAGGCTGAAAAACAGGTATTCAAGTATCAAGCCTTAGAACTGCCTGAGCCTGTCTGACTCATAGGCACTGAACTAAGCGCTTAGCCTCTTCTCTAGTAGATGGGAACTAGCAATTATTTCTTTCAGGTATAATTGGAAAATAAGTACAAAAGATTTGGGAAGAGAATGGTAAAAGAGATGGAAAAGAAGAACAGTTTTTGTTCTTTTAAGTTTTGTGTGTGTGTGGTTCCCTACCCCCTCCCACCCCCGAGCCCCCACCCCCGCCCCAGCACAATCTTAAGAGAAAGAAAGAAGAGAGAAACAGAATAACCTCTGTGCTGGGGTCTAGTTAAGAACATGCACTCTGGGGCAGCTTGTGTTCAGAGACTCTCTCTACTGGTTACCCCTGTGTGATCTTGAAAAGGGTCCTTCAAATCTCCACACCTCCGTTTCTGATATAAAAAATATTTTATTGGTTTTGTTTTTGGTTTTTTAAAAGATTTTACTTATTTGAAAGAGAGAGAGAGAGCATGAGAAGAGAGAAGTCAGTGGGAGAAGCAGACTCTCCGCTGAGCAGGAAGCCTGATGTGGGACTCGATCCCAGGACTCCAGGATCATGACCTGACCCAAAGGCAGTTGCTTAACCTACTGAGCCACCCAGGAGCCCCCCAAAATATTTTAAATAAAACCTGCCACCAATCATGGAAGATCTAGCAAGTTCACACGTGTGATGAGTGCCTCCAATACTGCCTGACACACAGTACAAGCTGAGAGCGTGAGCTCTCATCTGAGTGTCTGCAAAGGGTGGGTACCCCAGCATGTCGAACCATTTCCAGTCAGCCAAATGAGCCAAGCTTCCTTGTCCCTGGGTCTTTTCCTAGTTCTGCTCTAAGGAGACACATGTGGTCCTAGAAACTACCATGTTATGTAGAAGTGTGTAATAAAAACCACAGGGTTTATGGGAAAACGGGTTTAGTGGCACACATTCAAAAACATCTTCAGTGACACATTTAAAATGTATAGGAATTAGAAGTTAAAATGTTTGTGCTACAGAGGCCACTATCAAGAGACTGAAAAGATAACCCACAGAACTGGAGAAATTATTTGCAAATCATGTATCATACAAGGGCCCAGTACCCAGAATATGTACATAGAACATGCATAGCTCAGTAACAAAAAGGCGTACAATCCAATATAAAAATGAGCAAAGGACATGCATAGACATTTCTCCAAAGAAGATATACAAGTAGCCAACAGGCATACTAAAAGTTGTTGAACCTCATTCGACATTACGGAAATGCAAATCAAGGTTACAGTGAAATACCACTTCACACATACTAGACTGGCCAAAAGAAAGAAAGGAAAAGAGAAGAGAGGAAAAGAAAAGGAAGGCAAGAAAAGAAGGAGGGGGCGAGGGAAGGAAGGAGTGGGGTAGGGTGGGAGGAAGGAAAGAGAGAAAGAGGGAAAATACCAGATATTGATGAGGCTAGGGAGAAACTGGAACTCTCGTGAATTGCTGCTGGGAGTGTAAAATGGAGCAACCACTGTATAAAACAACTTGGTGGCTCCTCAATAAGTTAAACAGAGATTTGCCATATGACTCATAAATTCCATTTCAAGGTATATATCCAAAAGAAGTGAAAACAAAAATTTGGACATGAATATTTGTAGCCTCTCTATTTACAATAGCTAAAAGGTGGGAATAACCTAAATGTCTATCACCTGATAAACAGGGAAACAAAATGGGGTAAAACCATATTGTGGAGTGTTATTCAGCCATAAAAAGGAATGAAGAAGCATGCTACACATGGGTGAGCTGTGAAAACATTATACTGAGTCAGAGAAGTTGGATACAGAAGTCCACATATGATTCCACTTATAGAAGATCTCCAGGATGGGCAATGGAAGACAAGCTGCATACTGAATTCTTACCACATGTCAAGTCCTGTGCCAACACTTTTTACGTGTAGAAACTGATTAAATCTTTATTAAAACTATATGATGTAAATTATTAATCTCCATTCTATATTGAGACATAAACCTAGGATTTAAATCAAAAGAGTCTAGTTACAGAGCTTGCATCCGTAACCACTATATAGCCATGAGTGAAAATATCCAGATTTTAATATTTTTTTTAAAAAAACTTGCGCTGGCTAATCACATCTACAGGCTACATTGGCCACACAAGTCACCAGTTTGCAACCACTGCCAGGATTTTCTTCTCTCCTGTCTTAGCGTTATATGCCTCTTTTTGGAGCAAGAAAAGCTTGAGTCCCACACGTCATTTGCTTTGTGTCCTTTTTCTTTATTTGCAAAATAAGTACAAATCGACCTACTTTGCAGGGATGCTATAGCATACAAAATTAAGTATATAAAGATCTGTCTACCACAATATCTGGAACCTTGCAGGCAGGAAATAAACAAGAGGATGGGACTATTTTTTAAGTTTTTTTCTCTGTTATATGTGTCTCCTTCCTACAAGGAAGGAGTGTATAAAGCTGTGTGTGGTCCACCAACACAATGCGCAGCACCTAACAGGAGCCTGACAAAGCGAATATTTGCTTTGGTTGCCATTCAGTTTAATTTATTTTATACCATCTGCTGAGTTTTTTCCTATCTAAAAACTTATTACAGATTTACAGATTTATGCTCATTTTAAAACGAAAGCAAAAAACAAAAGATAGGGAAAATTAAAATTATTCTGACTAGGGGTGCCTGGGTGGTTCAGTCAGTTAAGCATCTGTCTTGGACTCAGGTCATGCTCCCAGAGTTCTGGGATCAAACCCCGTGCCGGGTTCTTCGCTCTGCCGAGTCTCTTTCTCCCTCAGCCTCTGCCTCTTCCCTCTGCTTGTGCTCTCACACCCTCTCTCAAATAAATAAAAAAAATATTTTTTAAAAAACTATTCTGACTATATTTCTAGAAATATTTTTATATTTTAGTGTTTATCTTCCAGTGTTTATCTTCCTTTTATGAATATGCGTCCATATAAGTTCTTTGGTCTTGTTTTGATTTTTTTACAATATGGAATTATTCAAAACATATTTCTCTAGGCACTGCTTTCTTCTTAAAAAAAAAAAATACATACACAGGGACCCACATATTTTTTCATTTGAAGACACACATGTTTACACCAAGTTTTTAAGTACTACCTATGTTTTTTAAAACAAATTCTAAAGATATATCTCCCTTTTGGGGCTTCTGGGTGGCTCAGTCAGTTAAGTGTCTGCCTCCAGCTCAGGTTATGATTCTGGGGTCCTGGGATCAAGCCCCACACCGGGATCCCTGTACATCAAGGAGTCTGCTTCTCCCCCTGCCTCTCCTAGTTGCACTTGCTCTATCTCTTTCAAATAAATAAAAAATTTTAAAAAAGATATATCTTCCTTTTTCGTGGCATGTACATCTAACTGATTTATAGACTTTTAAATAAATACATATATTTTTTCATATCACAAAATGTATGCCAGCTTATTGTAGGAAAAATAGATTTGAATCTTTGTTATTGTTTTTACTATATATCCTTCCAGTTGTAAAATGAGATCATATTTATTTTTATAACTCATTTTTCATCTAACATTATAACTCTTTCCACATTGTTAAGTGGCATGATTTTAAATACAATTTACAACATAATTTCAATGGTCTATAATATTTTTTCAGCATCCTCTTACGATGAGCACTTAAATAATTCCCAATTTTTTGCTATTGTGGTAAAATCTGTGAATACAGTAGTTAATATATAGTAGGGTTTCAATAAATGTGGAGTCAGTGAGTGAGCGTACTATAAGAATTTATTTTTAATCCAGGATCATCTACTCAACCTAAATGAAACCCTCTTTCTAACTTAGCTGAAAGCATTAGACACATAAAGAAAATAATATGACTTTGGGAAATCACTTGTACAAAAATCAGAGTAACCATATTTATAATCTTCTTTTAGGAATACAACTTGGGATCTAGCAGAGAATTTAGTTATCCCTAAGAGGTAAAATAAGTCTTTGCTCCTTAATTTACCTCTAAATGAGTTCATAAAGAGATGGCATTTCTTGTGAATCGCATATAGTAAGCACAGGCAAGACATGGATGCTTTTAATTTCATATAACTAACTTTCAGAGATACTTATAAATGTGGTCTCAATATGCAAAAATGCATCTATCCAGCAACACCTGGGTGGCTCAGTTGGTTAAGCTTCTGCCTTCAGCTCAGATCATCATCCCAGGACAGAGTCCTTCCTGGGGGGTGGGGAGGGTATGAGGGATTGTCCCTGCTCGGCGGGGAGCCTGCTTCTCTCTCTGCCTGCTGCTCCCCCTGCTTGTGCTCTCGCTCTCTCAAATAAATAAACAAAATATTTTTAAAAATAGAATAATTTATCTTTTGCATTAATCAATAAAAGCACTGTTTTTAATTAATTTGTTTATTAATTAACAATTAATTAGTTTCCTTATTTAGGGTTTGTAGACTTAATACTGGTGTTACAGATTTCTTTAAGTTTAATTCAGTACTTTTTTTTTAATAATTGTATTCTTCTTAAAATCTTGAGCCAACTTAACTTGGAGGTTTCCATTGCTTCCTGGATTAACTCATTTCCATAATTACATGGTGTACATCTAGCATAAGATAATGGAACAAAGCAGGGTTTGGAGTCATCATCATCATCATCATCACCAATCCTTTTCTGTCACAACCAGGACAGATGATATGTCAGAGCTAGAACACATTTCTATTTACTATAACCATATTAACTCCTTTCCCCATTCAACAAGCCCTTAAGAGCACCTAGGTGGCTCAGTTCTTGAGCATCTGCCTTCAGCTCAAATCATAATCCCAGCATCCTAGAATCAAGCCTTGAATCAGGCTCCCTGCTTGGTGAGAGGTCAGTTTATCCCTCTCCCACCCCCCTGCTTGTGTTCCCTCTCTCACTGTCTCTCTCTGTCAAATAAATAAATAAAATCTTAAAAAAAAAGAAAGAAAGAAAGAAAGAAAGAACCATTAAGGTAGATACTGTTGTCATCCCTAGTTCACTGGATGAGGAATTGAGGCAGACAAGATCACCCCACTCAAGTTAAAGGTGAGGCTGAGGTTTGAATTTAGGCAGTGTGTCTCCAAAGCTCACACTCTTATCCAGCATCTAGAAAGGGCCTAGATCCTGCTTCTGGATTTCCACCAGAATGACTTTAAATAAGTCCCTTAGCCTCTCTGAGCCTCATTTCCCCATCTGTGAAAAGGGAATGGGAATAAACACTCCACAAATTTCTTGTAAGAATAAAATTAAATCATGTATGTGAAAGCATTTTCACAAGTAATAATGAGCTAGCCAATTATTGCTTCTATTGTTTTTATTAACTGGTAGGCCAAAAATAATGAGTAAGCGGTTGAGAGGGAAAATTGAAAATAAAGAACAATGGCAACTCTGGTAATATCTAAACTCTCTATTTGATTAAAATACATAATCCCAGGGCACCTAGGTGGCTCAGTGGGTTAGGCCGCTGCCTTCGGCTCAGGTCATGATCTCAGAGTCCTGGGATGGTGTCCCGCATCCGGCTCTCTGCTCAGCAGGGAGCCTGCTTCCTCCTCTCCCTCTGCCTGCCTCTCTGCCTGCTTGTGATCTCTCTCTGTCAAATAAATAAATAAAATATTTAAAAAAAAATACATAATCCCTATTAGATACTTGGACTGTATCAGACAAGTAACTAGACTATTTTCTTTCTTTGTTCCTTTATTAAAAGAAGGGGCAATCCTAAACTTCATGCTACACTTTTGGAGACCTTATTTTAGCTGAAATAATGAGTTATTTCAAAGAGTTGAAGAAAAGATTCTGCTTGAATCCAGGAGGGTGTGGAATCTGCCATTTCCCTATTCAGGTGGGGAGAGTGCCACACAGAAGGATTCAAAGACTCAGCCCATGCAAATTTCTCAGCGACGTGTCAGAAATTTAAGCAAAATTCTGATCTGGACACTTGGAGCTGTTTTATTATATTTCCCCAAATGAGGAATTCCTGAACATTTTGCATTATTATTGTTCTGCCTATGGGAGACAATATATTGTTTAATAATAACAGGGGCACCTGGCTGGCTCAGGCTGTAGAACCTACAGCTGGTGGTCTTGGGATGGTGAGTTTGAGCCCCAGATTAGAAGTAGAGATTACTTTAAAATTACAATAATAATAAAGAAAATGGCTTTGGAATGAGATGTGAATTTAAATCTCAACAGCTTTGTCTTAATAGCTGGTGGATGTTGGTCAAGTTATTTATCTTCCCTGTTTTCTCCTATGTAAAAGGGAGTAATAATGCCATTTGTCTCAGGAGGTGGTTGTTACAGGGTTAAACATAAATTATGATGATAGAAGCTAGCATGCTTTGAATACTTCTAATATGCTAGGTGCACTGCTAGACTCTTTTTTTTTTTAATGTGTTTCTTTTTAAAAATATTTTATTTATTCATTTGACAGAGAGAAAGAGTTCAAGAGAGAGCCCATGCACAAGCAGGGGGAGCAGCAGGCAGAGGGAGGAGCAGACTCCCCGGTGAGCGGGAAGCCCAATGTGGGGCTCCATCCCAGGGCCTTGGGATCATGACCTGAGCCGAAGGCAGACTAACCGACTAAGCCACCCAGACATCCCCATGTGCTAGATTTTTACTTGTGCTTCTAGTTAATCCTCATACTGCCCAAGGCGAAAGAAGGTACCAGCTCTACTTTATAGTTGAATAAACTGAGGCATAGTGATCTCACACTGTTAACAAGCAAAGGAGCCAAGACCAGTGCAATATTACACATAGTTGTTATTTTTTTTAAAATTTAGTTTGGTGATGCCTGGGTGGCTCAGGAGATTAAGTGGCTGCCTTTGGCTCACGTCATGATTCCAGCCTGGAATCGAGCTCCCTGCTCAGTAGGGAGTCTGCTTCTCCCTCTCCCTCTGCTGCTCCCCCTGCTTACCTGTTGTCAAATAAATAAAATCTCTCAGTCAATCAATCAATCAATCAATATAAATTGATCTCATTTTCTTAAGCTACGTAAGAGGAGGGCTTCAGGGAGAAAGGAGTCTTTTTCTTTGGCACAAAATTTCTAAGTCTTACCTCCTGTGGGAACGTGCAGCAGCTCCACACAGACCTTTGCCGCTGACCTTGGGCCAAGTTAAACCTTATTTTCACCTTGGGATCTTGGATAGAGAAGGTGCAGCCAGGTACAAACTCTGAAAAACTTTCAAACTGGACAGTTATCCCCCAAGCAGCTTATATCATGTTGAATCAAACGCATGTCTGTTTTCATCTTGGACCCACATGAGTAAAGAAAGACTGAAGGGATTGAATACTGAGAAGCCAGGCCATAAGCCTGTCAAAGTCATGATCAAGATAGCTCTTGTCTCTTGTCTGTTGTTGAATCTATGCTCATTCCTACAAAAGCCCAGAGAGGCAGTCCTGATTCTTGACTCCACTTACCTCCTAGCTGGGTGTCCTTGAACAAGTTGCTTCAATTCCGAGGCCGATTTCCTTATCAGTAAAATGGAGATAGGAATAGCTATCTCATCAAGTTGTTAAGAGGATTAAATGACATCTTTCTGAATCGCCAATCCAATAGAATGTTGACTTCTACTCCTTGAAGGCCCCCAGGGCTCTTCTGTGCCTTCCTGGTAAAATCCAACCCTGCTGGAGGCCTCCTCGTGAACCTCTGCACGCTCCCTCTGTCTCTCTCCCCAGGCTCCAGCCATAGAATGCTACTCACACTTCCCTAGGGGTGGTTTTCCCTGCTTGTGTCTCCTTAATCATTCATACACCCAGCAAAAACTTTTGAGTCCCTCTTATGTATGAGATCCTGGATTAAATGTTGGGAAGCAACTATGGAACCGGACAGATGCAGCCCCGGCTGTCAAAAATCCTGACGTCTACAGGAGGGCTCAGGGGAGGAAAGTGGCCATTACCATTCTGGGTGCTGACTGATGCGAACAGAAAGACCAAGGTACCATTAAAGGTGTGTGGGAAGGGGCAGCTGACTTAGACTTGGAACGTGATGGAAAGCCATCTGAAGAATGAGATTGTATTTAGAGATTGGCTCTAGAGGGATGTGGTGTGTGACCTTGTGCAAATCCCATCTCTCTTCACATTTTTTGTTGATGAGGTCTAAGGCTGGAAGGGGTCATGTTATTTACCAAAAGGAATAGTCTTCATCCCTTTAGATATACTCTCCAAAAATTAAGCAGTTCTCACTCCAGTGTATGCTCCATTCCCTTACAGCCTTCTCAGGAAGGAGCCTTGTTGTCCTGAACCCATGGGGTAAAATTTTCAGCCATGGGCTAGTGTAAGAGGGAGGTGCCCCAGGGGATCTCCCTCTGAGAGGAACATAGGACTTTTTGTTAAGGGCGGGAATGGAGTGATAGAAGTTCTTGAAGGAATCAAAATGAAATGTGAAAATCACCATTCAGCAAACCCCAGTGAAATAACTGATTCAATCAAGGATCATTTATGGATCTTCAAAAATCCCTTAAAATGGAAAGATCTGATGATCATCACCTCACCTAAATGACCAAATGAGAAGCTTTTCTCTGAAGCATGTAACAGAGTTCTTCTTCCATAACTTTGACTTTTCACTCCAAACTTTATTCTATATCTTCCTTTGCCTGTTTCTCAATATGGGTATCTGTAAAGGATAGTCTTTTGCCTTTTATCCCTTTGATGCCACTTGTTCTTCCTGGCAAATTCAGCCACTCCTAAGATGTTAACCAAAAGTTCTATGCTCATAACCTCTGAACCTGCGTTTCCACCCCTGATCTCTTCCCACAGCTCTAAATCTGTAGTCCAACCTCCAGCTGCTATTGCTCACTGGGACATCCTCAACTCCAACCTTCCTCCTACTACTTAACATCTCTCTTTTCCTGGCCCCAATCAGGGATATTCCTCATCTTGCATTCCTTAACTTAGCTCATGACCTCATGATCCATTTGATATTCAAGCCAAAATTTGGTGGTCTTTCTTACTCATATTGTCAGCTGAAATGTATTTATTATCCCCTAAAGGCTAAGAACTGTGTTCATTGTTAGGCAATAGGGGCAAAACCAGTTTCCACACCCATTTACGTGGAGAAAAGGGCATTGATCAAATGATCGCACTGGGGTGCCTGGCTGCCCCAGCAGGAAAACCAAGAGACTCTTGATTTCAGGGTTGTTAGCTCAATCCCTGCATTGGGTGTAGAGAGTCCAAAAACAAATAAACTTTTTAAAAAATGCATTAAGAATGACTGCACAAATATATGCATAATTATAGACTGAGATAAATGTATTGAGGGAAAGAAATACAAAGCTGAGAGAATGAAACAGAACCTACACCAGGTTGGGGGTAAGGGAAGGGAGGGGACAATGAGATCAATTTCAGACAATGCTTCTCTAAGAAAATATTCAGTTCAGATAAGAACCATATATTGGAATTAACTAAGTGAGGGAGGGGAGAGGTGGATGAGTAAAGAGGTGGTTGTCTCTAGGAAGAGCGTATAAAATACAGGCGAAGATCTTGACTTAGTTCTTTGGCAGAAATGAGAGAATGATGGTGTGGATAGAGCACAGAGAATTAAGAGGTAAAGAGTGTAAGGCCAGACCAGAGCAATCACTGGGGCCAAAACTTGCACAGAAAACTGCATAAGTGTTTTGAGTATCATCTTAAAAATAATTAGAAGGCAGGACGTCTGGGTGGCTCAGTCAGTTAAGCATCGCCTCAGGGCATGATCCCACGGTCATGGGACTGAGTCCCTAATCAGGTTCCCTGATCAACAGAAAGCCTGCTTCTCAGTCTTGCTGCCCCCCCCACCTTGTGCTCTCTCTCTCTCTCTCTGACAAATAAATAAATAAAATCTTAAATACGCGCGTGCACTGCACACACACACGTACACACACGCACACACACGTACACACACATATGGTATGATTTCATCCACGTGAATGGTCCAGAATAGGCAAATCTGTAGACAGAAGGTGGATTAGTGTTTGCGGGGTCTGAGGAAATGGGAGGGAGAAGGGCAATGAACAGGCACAGGGTTTCTTTGGGGGATGATAATAAGATCTAGAACTCATTCGTAAGGCTACTTGCACAGCTCTGTGAATATATTACAAAATATTGAAATGTACACTTTAAATGTATATATGTATTTAAATGTGCTACATTTAAATATATATGTATAAATGCTTTGTATGAAAGTGATTTACATGGTATGTGAGTTTTATCTCAATAAAGCTGTTAAAAAAAAGAAAAGAAAGAAATGATATTTAAGACAGATGACAACAGGTATTTTCCTAATATTTGTTCCTTTTTATTGATTCCAGGGTCCTCTTATTCTGGCATCAAGAAAGCTAGAAAACTAATTAGGTCATCACAAGTTTATTTGGTTGATTAAATCTTGCAGATGGAATCAAAATAAAAGGAATTTTTGTATATGTGCTGCCGAAGCGAGCACTAAAATAAAAGGAATTTTTGATGGGTCTTCCAAATCAACTAAAGAATGACTTAATCAACTAGTGACTAACATGTTTCTATATCTTAGATCTTTTTTTAAAGATTTTTTAATTAATTTATCTGTCAGAGAGAAAGAGAGTGAGTGAGCATAAGCAGGGAGAGCAGCAGACAGAGAGGGAGGGAGAAGCAGGCTCCCTGCTGAGAGCCCAATGTGGGACTCGATGTGGGGCTCGATCCCAGGGTCCTGGGATCATGACCTAAGCTGAAGGCAGAGGCTTAACCAACTGAGCCACCCAGGCACCCCTATATATCTTGGATCTTGAGAGTGCTGTGGATACTCTGACAAAATTCTAAGAATTCAGATGCAATTCCATCCATCCATCCCTCCATCCATTCATTCAAAACATTTTTTTATTGAGAACCATATATGGCACTTTATAACCTATGCTTTAAAGAATAGTCATCTTTTTATTTTTTTATCTTCTTAAAGATTTTACCCATTTATTTGAGAGACAGAGAGGACATGGGCATGCACGAGACAGAGAGAGGGAGATTGATGGCAGAGAGACAGAGAGAGAGGGAGAGCACACTCCCTGCTGAGCAGGGATTTTTTTTTAACCCCCCCCAACCCAGGGGCTCAATCCCAGGACCCCAGGATCATGACCCGAGCTGAAGGCAGATGCTTAATTGAGTCACCCAGGCACCTCATCTTTTTTAAATATTAAATTGAGAACCATGACCTGACAATAGTGACAAATATTAGAAACGAAGCCTTTCCCTTCAGTTTGCACATACGCTCTCCTAGCGCACGGTTCAGTTCTGGATGGTGGAAAGGTGGAAGTAGGAAACTGACATTTGTTGAATGTCTACAATTTGTCAAGCACTGCGCGAGCATTTCAAAAGTGTGATCTCAATTAATCCTCATAATAACACTTTGAGGTGAGTATTATCATCAGGTGAATATGCTATTCAAAGAGGTTATGTAACTTACCCAAAGTCACACACCCTGTAAGCTACAGAAGATATTTGAAACCTAGTCTTCTGATTCTAAAACCAGTATTTTGCTTTGTTTTTGACTTGGTGTTGTCGATGCTGCTTCCCAAGAGGATGTTCATGACTCGATTAGCTTATTCAAAAAAGATTTACGTGGCATTATGCCATGCCAGGCATTGTGCTGGACCCTTTGGATACAAAGATGAAGTCTGTGGAAACTACCACTGACCTCACAGGACTCACAGTCTAACTAGAAAAGGACACGATTTAACAAGGACACCTTAAATCCTGAACAGATTATAAAACTCAACTGCCTTTATTGAATTTCACTGTTCCAAGAGCTGTACTATGCACTTCTGCATTCATTAACACCTGGTCCCAACTTTTTTTTTTTTTTAAGATTTTTTATTTATTTGACAGAGATCTCAAGGAGGCAGAGAGGCAGGCAGAGAGAGAGAGAGAGAGGACGGGAAGCAGGCTCCCTGCTAAGCAGAGAGCTCAATGCGGGCCTCGATCCAGGACCCTGGGATCCTGACCTGAGCCGAAGGCAGAGGCTTTAACCCACTGAGCCACCCAGGTGCCCCGACCCTGACCCCAATTTCCTTCCCAGCTGCACGTCCTGCCACTTCATCCCAAATTCTCCACGTCAGACTCACTGGGCCTTTCCCCACAGTCCCCTGCTCTTTTTTTCACTTTCACTCCCCCTCTACTTATACATATGCTTCTCCTTCTGACCCCTCTTTTACCCCTTAGGAAAACTAGATTTCAGCAATGTCGGGGAGAGTGAAGGACCCTGGTTTCCTCCTGAGTCAGCCTCTTTGTACTCCAGTGACAACTTACTTCATCTGTCCCAGCTTCATCTGTCCCATCTGTGAACAGAGAGCGATGACAACCACCTCCCAGGTGTTTGTGAAGATTAGAGTGACAAATAAGCATAGTGCTTGGCACAAAGTAGTTTCCAAAATGATTCTTGAACACAGGGGTGAAGACGAGAGACACTATGCATTAATAGAGGAAGACATCCTTGAAAGGGAGAGATGCTTCGTGAAGAAGGTAAGGCTTAAATTACTCTTTGAAAGATGAGTAGATTCTGAATCATAGTCACCATTGCAGGAGAGAGGCTGGATGAAGCCTTGCCCTTTTCCTGTGTTTTAAATACTGCTTTACAAGATACACTGGAGGACAGCCCCAGGAACTGGCTGTAATAAGAAGGTTAAGCCTCCTTTCTTGAGCAGTTAGTGCACTGCCTTCATAGGAATGTGGACATTCTTCCACACTTTTTACTCTCTTGACCCCAAAGTGGGTTAAGAACGTCCCCTAGATATCCCACTCACCAACTTAACTTCTGAGCCTGACTCCAGATGCCGCCTCCACAGATGTCTCCTGCTTGCCAGAACTCACAGCCCTTCACTGATTCATTTTCAGCGATTATCTATTGAGACACATCAAAATCCCAAATTCTTGTTTGAACTGTGACTCAGCGGTTATGTCGTTAGGAATTTATTCCAAAGAATAGTCATCGTCACAAATACTAACTGTAAGTATGGGCATCACAAAGACCAAAAGCTAGAGACAATCTTGATGTCCAGCAATAAGGGATTACTTATGTAAATCCCTGTAAATTCATGAAGGTAATACTATATAGTCATTAAAGATCATGTATAAAGGAATACAGTATACATACAAAAATAACTTGTCCCTGGGGTGGCCTCATAAATGTTTTATTTTTTTTTCTATCCTGTAAGGAACACGTATTCCACTGTATTACGAAAAACATACATTTTTTAGTCTGTGGAACTTGGTCTGTAGAATGTTATATTGAAGGGAAAAGGCAGAAAATTATAGAAAGACGCCAAAAGAACATACATGAAGTGCCATGTCTGTTTTTCTGTAATGTTCTTTTAATACAAGAAAATGGGGGAAAATTTACCTTTTCTCACCTTTCTCATTTTTATCTTAATAAATGCTCGATGAATATCAGTAGTACTTCGGTAGAGCAAATAAGACATTGCACAAATATTCTGATACAGTGGCAAAATTGTCATGGTTTTCATCTGAATTGGAAACTTGCTAATACTGAAGAAATTTCAAAGTCCTTTATATGGCTTTGAAAACCATGTTTCTTCAGAGTAGGCAAAGGTAGACTTGAATGAAAAGCAATTTTTTTTCTTTCTCACTCTTTTTATCTTTCTTTCTGTTCAAAGATCTCACAGCACTTATTATTTTCACAATTAATAAAAATGTTTAAATAAAATCATGTAAAAACTTACAACAGAATCAAAAGTCATAAGGTAAAAGTTAAAAGATTTCTCTGCATCTCCTTGCTAGGTCATCCAGAGTCGCTTACCAAAAGTGACTTTATCTTTCATTTTTTAAAAAAGGGGTTTTTTTAAACATGAATGAGACCACACTCTCCATACTGCTTTGCAGTTCATTATCTTGGCATATTTCTCCATGACATGCAGAGTTTACTCACTTTTTTTAGTTTCACGTATACATAATTTTAATGGACTTTTTCATATTCAAGAAAGCAAGGTTCTATCCAATTAATTAAACTAACAACATCAAGCGTGCCTTGACATCTGAGAGATGATCATTTTCAATATCTTGGAATATAATTTCTCAGAATATGATCTTGCAATATCATTTCTGATTTCCTTCTATGCCTGCATTTACTAGTCTTAGAAAAACGACTAACATGGATTAAATACTACATATGTACTAAGTGCCTTACATACATTATTTAACACACACATATATATATTTTATATATATAACATCATCCCATTTTAGCAATGAGGAAACCAAAGTTCAGAGAAGGGAGAGACTTGTCCAAAGACACAGAGATGTTAATGGTAGAGCCTGGATGCAAACCCCGGTCAGTGTGACTCTGAAGATTATCTTCTTAACTAGGTACACTGACTCACCACTGAACCAAAACTTACATAAATATTTGCATATATATTTATGAAAATGGGACTGTATTATGCACATGTTTAGTAACCTATGTCTTTCAGTTGAAAATATATCCTAGACTCATTTTCATCTCAATAAATTATAATTTCATCATCATGTCTAATGACTGACTATCTTGTCCTCCATTATATGGGCGATCATAAAATATTGGTGCCAATTTCCCACTGTTAGATACAGGATTGATTCTAGCATATCACTATAATGATAAACACTGACACAAATATTTTTATTTGCTGCACATTCTAAAGCATTCTTTCACATAGAAAATGCCTATAATAGAAGGGCCCTTTTATCTACTGGATGTAATAACAACTGGTAGTGCTTCAAAGAAGGCTGCATAGAATGAACACAGACTTGGGGTGCCTGGATGGCTCAGTGAGCTAAGCCTCTTGGCACAGCTCATGATCCTGGGGTCCTGGGATTGAGCCCTGCTTCAAGCTCTGTGCTCAGCAGGGAGTCTGTTTCTCCTTCTCCCTCTACCACTCACCCCATTCCTGCCCTCTCTCTCTCAAATAAATAGATAAAATCTTTTTTAAAAAACAGAATGAGGGGTGCCTGGGTGAGTGACTCAGTGGGTTAAAGCCTCTGCCTTCAGCTCAGGTCATGATCCCAGGGTTCTGGGATCGAGCCCCACATCGGGCTCTCTGCTCAGCCAGGATCCTGCTTCCCCCTCTCTCTCTGCCTGCTTCTCTGCTGACTTGTGATCTCTATCTGTCAGATAAATAAGTAAAATATTAAAAAAAAAAAAAAAGAAAAACAGAATGAATGCAAACTTTCCAAGAATTAATACATATAACAAGGTAAGAATAATTCCTTTCTGGTCTCATGCTTTACTTAGTTATAACACTTGATTTGCTTATATGGAGGGTTGGGACTAGGAAAAGATTGAACAACAGATTTTAACATAAAGTATAAGTCTGCACTGTCCAATATGGTAACAATCAGCCACATAAGTCTATTTAAGCTTAAATTAAATTAAATTAAAAATTCAGTTTTTCAGTTTCACTGGCCACATTTCAAGTACTCAGTTGCCACATGGGACTAGTGATAACCAAAACATATAGTACAAATGCAGAACATTTCCATTGTCACAGAAAGTTCCATTGAATGGTGCTGATCTAGAACATTCATAGGATATAATATGAAATTCTACATTATATTTTAACAGACTTCAGAAGATCTCTATATACTATCATGGAAGGATACAAGCTTTTTGTTTGCTTTTCACTTTTTATTTAAGTGCTTATTGACTCATAAAGCTAAGAGGTTTTTATAATAATTTTATAAGAGTATAGTCATGTGCTGGAGGCCTGGGTGGCTCAGTTGGTTAAGCATCTGCCTTTGGCTCAGGTCATGATCCCAGCATCCTGGGATAGAGTCCCGTTATCGGGCTCTCTGCGCCATGAGGAACCTGATTCTCCCTGTCCCTCTGTCTGCCACTTCGCCTGCTTGTGCTCTCTCTCTGTGTGTCAAATAAATAAATAAAATCTTTTTTTTTTTTTAAAAAGAATATAGTCATGTTCTACGAGAATTTGAAAAAATAACTAGCTTTTTTTTAGACTTCACATGAAAATTAAATTTATGGAGTAGTGAAGGGACACAGTGAACAGATAAGTTTACTTCCACTTAATTAATTAGGGAAAGGATTCATGGAGGAGCCATTATCATGAACTATGTACCTCTTAAAGTGTAAGTGAGTAAAGAGATGTCAGGCAGAGAGAAGAAGAAACTTATTTATGGGGCTGGATCAAAAGGGAAAGCCACAGATGAGGACTGACTGATTGACTGACTGATTTAAAATAAGCTCTAAGCCCAACATAGGGCTTAAACTCATGACCTTAAAATCAGGAGTCACATGCTCTGTTGACTAAGCCAGGCAAGTCTCCCCCAGATGAGGATTTCAAGCCCAGAGTACTTTGACATTTGGGGAGCAGTCTGGGAATTAAGTAACATAACATCTAATGAAAGCATTTGGTAAACTATCAAGTACTATCTGAACTAAAATGTTGTTTTGGGAATCAAGGAGCACAGGTGTGTGCTTTAAAAACGTGTGCGCTTTCCAAATAAAACGTGTGTATGGTAGCATTCTTCTTCCTTACATGAAAATAAATAAAATATTGATAAATGGGATCATATAAATCACAAATACATATATAACATTACATATGCATTAAGACTGAATTCATAAAATATTTTCTTGTCTCATACATCTAAAGAGTCACTAGTATAAATTATATTCTTATTATTATGTTAAAAAAAGAAAAAGAAAAGCAAAAACATGTAGCCAGAAATATCATTCTACATCATGATGATTTCGTTTTTCTTTTGCATAAGCCTGTGTCTTTCAAATAATCCACAAGCAAATAGCTCCATTCTGTAGATGAGAAATTATAAAAGACCATGTAATCAGCTGACAAAGGAACTGAAAACAAGCCCAGAGGAAATGCATGGCTGTGCTTACAAAGTCACAATGTACTGTTCTGTTTGCCTCCCACTCTCAAAGTGTATATTCCTGACATTTCTTGTCTTATAATTGGACTTTATGAATGAGAGCTGTAGGATGCTGTCTGGTGAATGATCTGAAAAGGATATGCTGAAGCCCAGCGGAGGTGCTACAGAAACTGAATGCTAGGTTTTGTGTGGGAACTTAAATAAGAGGCATGAATTAGAAATTCAGAACCCCAAATTTTATTCTATGTGAAACAAGGGCTATTAATGGAGACTTCGAGTAGGTTTGGGTGACATATAACGTGGAAACCAAATGCACAGGCTGGGACTCCAGAAGAGTTTAGGGTCCTGTGGCGTTCCCGAGTTCACGCCTCACAAGAGTTCTGACAAGAGAAGAGAAGATCAGTAGAAGCCGTCCTCGTTAATTGAGCTGCTTCATCCTAACTGCTGAGCAGCTAACTAGTAAAAATCATACTTACTAACATTTCTATAACAGGTCGTTCTCTCTAGCTTACATGCAATTTCCCATCTCATGTGGTTGAGCTGATGAATAGCACCCATTAGTCAAGAATGAGTTCACTGGGCTTCTGGAAATAATCAGTCCTATTTAGTAAACAAACTTTTCCCGTGTGCCTACTACGTGCTACATGAGAACCAGCCGCTGCCCCGTTTTATGCACGTTCGGATGCGGCCACAACAAGGATTCTCTTTTGTTGGCAAAAAGACTGCGGAAAGAGAAAAGGAAAAAAGTGTTTCCGAAGCCAGGCAGGCAGGAATCAAAAAGTAGGCTTGAAAAAATTCTCCAAGGAAACGGGCCATTATGTTAATGGTGTCTGTATGTCTCTGGGTGGTAACATTGTGGGCTTTTCCCCTTCGTTATGCTTTTTTTTTTTATACTTTCTAATTTTTTTCTACAATAGGCATATATAAATGCATAAACAGAAAATAATAAAGTAAAAACCTTAAAAGAAAAAGAGTCTCCAAAAGTCTATACAAAAGAAGGAAGAGATTCAAATGTAAATAAGCCCATTGATTGGTATAGTTGACTGACAATCATATTGATGGACAGCATGACTCCAGCTACTTAATTGATTGTTTTTTTTAAATCAAGCATTGGGCCACAGCCTTGGTAAGAAAAAAAAATATACCATTCACCTTATAAAGGCATTAACTCTTCCTGGACTCTAGGATTTTGCCTCTACTGAAAGAAGAATTCATGCAACGTCCCTTCCCCAAAGCCCTAAAATAACTTGAACTTTTAATCTGTCTTTTTCAAAGGTAAGCAGGAGATCCTGAGAAGAATAATATTGTATCATGAATTAATAGATGGCATTTATGGGCTAAAAAAAAAAAAAAAAACTACCACACCAACAACACCAGCCAAAAGGACATAGAAAATTTACCCATTGCGTTTTGTTTTTACATTTGTGTGAACCTTTCGGCTGTAGAAATTTCTACGCCCAGCTAAGTTCGGGTTAGTCCAAAAATCAGAGGGAGCCCCCAGCCTATGAAAGGGTCATTCATTGAGGACTGAGCACGAAGGTCCTTGGTCCACAGTGAGTTACCCTGTGCACATACCCTCCAAGTACAGATGGCTCCTCAGGGCAGGAATTAAAGATGAAGAGAGAAATGACTCTCAAACGGAATACAGTACATTAATTCACTTAGAAGGCACCAGGGTGTGACTGCTTTACTGACTTTTCCAAAGGCACAGAATTTGGCCCCATTTCCAGTTATAGTAAATGTGTTTACTCCCTAAAATGTGCCTCTAAATTTTCCCAAATGAGGGCCATGGCTTATCACCAAATTTTAAATGAGCTGCTCGCTGGTTTGAAAACACTTAAGGTTATTTGGGTCCCAGAGACACTGGAGGCCCAGACATCACCTTTGTCTTCACCCTCCCCGAGAAGCTCCCAAGAGCAGGCAAAGCCTTTCACTCATGAGTGCTGGCAGTTGGCTGACGCCTCCCTGAGGAGAAAAGAAAGGGGGGAAACTGTGCTGGGTGAGGTTGGCCTCTTCTAAGTCTTATTAATAGAGAACATGTGGGCCGAGGCGAAGGCGGGAGCTGGGGTTGCTGAGTAAACAGGATGGGATGAGAAAGAGAATGATGCTTTTATATTCTCATCTATTACAGATCCAGGGAGGCTCTTTAATGCAGATGAAAGGGAGAGACGGATTTAAAGGAAGTAGCTTCCAAAGCTAAATTCGCAGACCACGGACGTGGACGTTGTCATTTCCCATGGAAGGAAGCTGTGTGGTCAACTGACGTTGCTAACCAACTGCTAACCAGATTCACTGAAGTATTCCTCGTCTGTGGCTCTGTTACATCTCTATCTGGGAATCCTTCTCTAGAGCTATCATTTATGTATTCATTCCACTACTATTAATTGAGGGCTGTTATTCGCCAGGCACCATTTTGGGCACTTTGAATACAGAAGTGAACAAGACAGCTTTCACGGACAGACTAAAGAAAGGGGAATAATAAAGAATGACAATAGGCCCATACGGACTGTGATACCAACCAGACGTCAGGGGGTCTGGGTGCCTGGAGAAGGAGCACCGATCCAGACTTTATCCAGAAAGGGATGGTCAGGGAGGGCTCCCTGAAAAGGGCTCCATGACATCTCAACTCATCGAGTTAGCGGGGTGAAGAAGGGAGGGGAGAGCTTGAGGCTGGACATGACAAGATGTGACAAAATGGCAGTGACACAATCACTGCTTAAAACACGCATGTTCCTCTCAGGGATGAGGGAGAAGACAGACATCTGCCCAAAGGCATTAAGGAAGGAGGCTGTAGAAACCATACAGAAAGTATACTGTGCGCCATTGCACACCCAGGTGCAATGGCAAGCTCAGGGAGAAATGAGAAAGAATGCTGTGTGCATCTGAAATTTTCTTCCACGTGCTGGCCTACTTTTCACTCAGGCCCATCAGTGCCAATTTATGGAAAGGAAATTAAAGACTATAAGGCAGGCAGCTATGTGAGGGAGTTTCCCCTTTCCTCATCAAAGAATGCTGATATTTTTACAAATATAAATGTTTAAAATGTCTCCTTAAGAATGTTTGCTGGGCGCCTGGGTGGCTCAGTGGGTTAAGCCGCTGCCTTCGGCTCAGGTTGTGATCTCAGGGTCCTGGGATCGAGTCCTGCATCCGGCTCTCTGCTCAGCAGGGAGCCTGCTTCCTCCTCTCTCTCTCTCTCTCTGCCTGCCTCTCTGCCTACTTGTGATCTATCTCTGTCAAATAAATAAATAAATAAAATCTTAAAAAAAAATGTTTGCTTGCATAGTCTTAGAAGTAGTATTGCCAAGATAAACTATCACATTTTAAGTTGTGTGTCGAAATCTGAATATCAGGAAATTTTCTTATCATTGAAACTTAATTTTAAAGCCATATGTGTATATAAATACTTAATACTTAGAAGACGGAATCTCCCCCAAAATATAAAAAAATACATATGAACATAACTGATAAGGTTTTAATCACACAAAATAATAGCTAGTATTGGAGACCTGAACTATTACAGATTTTTTTTCATTTATCGATTTTATTTCAGACAATGTAAAAGAAATGAGAATTTTGTCAGTATTAAAAAAAAACCTTTATTTCATGCCATTATTTCTTTTCAATCTGCTAGCTAAAAACATGTCCATATCAAGCTTTTGTTTCTTGATCCTTATTATAGTCTCCATAAAAATCATTAGAAGTATACTGTCTCAAAAAGAGAAGCTGATTCCTTTCCTGTCCAAATTATTAGTTTTCTGATTGACTTTGAAAACCAAAACTTTACTCTCTTTGAGGGAAAATAATCTATTTTTCTAGAGAATTTCAATCTGTCAGTCATTCTGATAGACACGTAGCTCCTACTGTATTATTTTTTGCTTCAGCTAACATATGTTAAAACAAAATCATTTTTAAAGCTGAAGACAACTCAACATTCTGATTAGCTCTAAAAGTTCTTCAGTCAACCAGCGACTGCCAAATTTCCTCAATGTAAGACATTATCTTGACTCATTTTCTTCAAGTATCGAACAAGTGTGTGATCTGCCCCAGAAATAAGATTTGCATCCAAACATTGTCTTAGCAGAGAAGCCGGAGCCGCTAAATTTGTAACTCATGTACTTTCAGTTTTAAGTCTCACAGAAAGATAGATAACTGGGGATATTTTTCAGCAATTCTTTTTCACAGGTATACTTCTATGAGAAATTGTTTTAGTTTATACTGAAAGAATTTACTGTGCACACTAGCCGAGTTTTATACAAGTTAGTCACCCAAAAGAACCTGGACATCTGGAAATGTGGCCACATTCACTAAGCTGCTACCTGAAGGAAGAAATCTGACTAAAATGTTTTACACAAGTCAATGGAATAAAATGAGAGAGCTAGCTTACTTGTTTTGTCTGCCCGTCTTCCTTCCTTTCTTCTTTCCTCCTCTCTCTCCCGATCTCTCTCTCTCCAGATATCTTTAGCCTGAAGCCTATTTGTTACATGTTTTTACAGCTCATCAGCAAAACCACACTTCTGTCAGCCAGAATAGTTATAGCATACCAATTATTTAAATTGTCAGAACCCTCAGGTAAAAATGCTCCAGGTGCCAAAAAGCAACAATCCTCTTCAACATGCAGAGAAGTTGCTTTTCCCTAGGGTTTAGAATGGGGCTTTCCTCTGAATCAGCGGGACCAATACGTGTGGACTTCTTTCCAGCAGTCTGGAAACTGGTGTTCTGAAAGACAGCATTGCCACGGACTCTTAAGGTGCTGGAAATGAGCCAGGCTCCAGGGACACTAAGAGAAAAAAGCAGACACCAGACCTCTAATTCTCAAAACTAAGACTAGGTGCTCAACAGACTCACCTGGGGAGTTTTTAAAAAAACTCTTTGAATGCTTGGGTGTCATATCATTGGACTGGGATAAGGCCTGGGACTTGGTATTTTTAAAATCAGCAAACCTAGAGGATTATTATTTTAAAGTATACAAAATTCACATTTATGCCTTTGATAAATTAAGGTAAAAGAAACTCCCGTCCTCTGAGCTGAAAAGTTAATCAAAGAGAAAGGAAATCGTTCTTACTATTGCCATTCCTCCTGTTGTCATTTAATATAATCAGCTGGCCATGTATAAATCCATTAAGATTTTTAATCACTTTGCTTGGCCCCTCTTCTGAAGCTCTATGTCAGAAAATTTAATATCCGAGCAACTACAAACAGCTGCCAGCACAAATCCCATGTTGTCTCCTTTCTTCTCGGGCCCTGGGTTAGAGAGGGGTAGGAAACTCAGTTGCTAGGCACAGTGCAAGAGAGTTGGCCCACTCAGGGTGTCCCCTACCCTGGCCTAGCAATTGAGGTCAGGCTGGAAGGTGGGCCCAGGGCTTCTAGAGCTTCCAAGTTTTCTAGAAAAAGCCAGAAATCATCTTATTTATGTGAAAGCTCCCAATTTCTAAACGTTGGCTTGTAGTTGTGAGTAATCAAAACATATATGAGGACCCAAAGGGAGCTGCCACTTTGCAGCCTCTGGTGTGGGAGGGTCTTCATCTCACCATCATGTGGGACCCTCCTAAACTTCCAGTACTCACCTCTAGAGACAACTGTGAGGGGAAAGCTGCTCCAGCCACCCCTCTTCACTTCCCCTCCCCGCCCCACACCTGGCCCCTTTCCACCACCACCACGACCACCCCCACCACCCCCGCCCACCCCCAGCCGGCCTAGCACTCCAACCCTGGACTCCAAAGCTTGTGTCCCTACAGTGCAATTGTGTGTTGTTCTCCCCCAGTAACTGCCCACTGCCCGAGGCAGGGATGGTGCCATAGTCCCCTTATTCTAGGAACATATGTTAATCCCAAACTGGATACTGACTCAGCACACAAATGTTATTAGATGCTTACTATGTGTATATAGAAAAATTTAACAAATTACAGCCCCTCAGAAATACGAATCAAGAAAATTAAGAAAAAAGGCTTTCCTCTCCAAATAGATGTTGTTTACCTTTGTGATTTGCATCTCCTCCCAAATCTAGTTCACTGGTGAGCATCCTCAGATCATCTCCACATGGCGCCTTTACCCTGACTGTTGCTTAGTGGTTAAGGGAGTGGCCTTTAAGGACAGTCTGGGTTTAGGCCAAGGGGGTGTGGGGGTGGATGGGATGGAGGCCACCTTGGAACAGCACTTGGAGGACACAGAGAAGAATCCATCCATTGTCAGAGCCCCGTGCTCAGATTCCCAAGGACTCTGGGCTACCATGGGAGCCGATCAGATGGGCATGCGGGGGTGATATCGGTTCTAGCCCAGCAAGCAGCTAAACAGACCTCAGAGCCCACCGATATTCCTGTGGTGCGTCTAGAATCAGATAATGGGAACATTAGAATCCAAAAACTTGACAGCATCCCAGCAGCAGTGCCCAAAATGGCCTCATATCAGTTCTCCAGCAGCCTGTCACACGGGCTTGATCCTACCTATGTTAGTTGTATCATAGAAGTATTAAAGTTCCAGTAGTTAGGCCATTTATTTAGTGTACAGTGGGCACTTTTCCATTAATTTTGTAGATTTTATTTATTTATTCATCAGAGACAGAGAGAGAAGCAGAAGGAGAAGCAGGCTCTTCCCTGAGCAGGGAGCCCAATATGGGACTCGATCCCAGGACCCTGGGATCATGACCTGCACTGAAGGCAGACAGTTTACCATCTGAGCCACCCAGGCTCCCTCCATTAATTTTAGAGTAAGCTGCTTTTAACAGATTTATCAAAATATTAGTAGGAAAGGATCATGTTTTGAAGCGGCAGGACCAAGTTACTTTGTACATACAATTTTGTTATGTTTAATAAACCTGGTCAGAGGTTTATATAAAATAAATAAATAAAATAAAATAAAAATAAAGACAGTTTGGGTTCGTATTTAGGCTCTGCCACCTGTGTGACCTTAGGCAATTACCTGACCTTATTCTCAGTTTTCTTGTACTTATCTGTTTTTTAAATTGAAGTACAGTTGACACACAAATGTTATATTAGTTTCAGGTATACAACTTAGCCAATGGACGACTACATTATACTATGCCCCCTCTAAGTGTAGCTATCACCAGACAAACCATACACTGTTACAAACTCCTTTCCTTATATTTAAACCAGGAGTAATTATGAAACCTCCTTAAAGGCTTGTGTGAAAATTAATTATGCCAACAACTATTTACTGTGTTAGGTCATTACCACTCCCCATCACTGAACACAGTGCCTTCCAAGAGCACTGCGTCGTGAGCATGATTATCCCATCCTATAGATGACACAATGAGGCTCCAGTGTCAACTAAACGACCCAAGGTCACTCTGCTAGTACATTACAGAACTGGGCTGCAAACCGATCTGCCTTGAAGTCATCACCTTTCCAATTACACCAGAGAAAAACCAACCTGGTCCTCCCGAAGTGGTGGCCAGTCTGCCACCACTTAAAACCCACTCCTACACATGAAGTTAGTCCCTTAACGGGTACCTAAATACAAGCGCTTCCATTTATCATTATATTAATAATAATAAAATCTAACAGTAAGCTCTATGTTCTCCACGAGGTGCTAAGGACCTTTCAGGGTCGTCTTTAACCTCCCGGAGGCACTTATTATTTTCAGATGAGGAAACTGAAATCCAGAAGGTTAAATCACTTGCCCAAGGACAGAAAGCAGCATTAAAACTTAGACTCTGACTCCCAAGCCATTAAGAGCTCTCAATCTCTCTGCCAAGCATTGGGATTTCCCAGACCAATACAATTTCATTAAAAAATAATAATAAAATTATGAACCGACTTACCAACTCTTTATTTCATTGCCATTTGCTCATAAAAGAACACGCTAACGCAAAAACTGTTGAGAGCTCATCATCTCGGAGTAAAATAATTAAATACATTTAACTGTGTAAAAAGTTCCAGACATTGTTTTTGTTTACTTGTTTGTTTAACTTTTCCGTGTGAACTGGGGGATGCATTGTGGCCACCGCTGCCTCCTCTCCAACGCTTTCCCCTCGTCCTTCCCAACCTTGTCACCTCCACCCTTCCACTTTATCATTTCTGCTCATCGACTATTCCTCCTCCTTATGCCTTCCTTCGGAGCCAGGATTATTGGCGCACAAGTAACCCTGGACAAAGAGAAGCCCGAATGCCAACGTGAGCTAGGAGCTTGGCCCAACCCCGGTGGTGGAGGAAGCAGCCGGGAATGTGGGAGGCTGCTCTTGAAGATCGAGGGGCTGTAAAGGGAGACCGTGGCGCATGCCGGAATGCGACTGAGAGCCGGGGAAAATAGAGGATGAAAAGGGCAGGGAAAGTGGCAAAGGGCGTCTCCACTTCTACCTTCTTGACACCCAGACAGTGGTTGGGAATTGGCCAGTGCTAAGAAGGAGACAGGATGACAAAGCAAGGAATGTTTGCGTCGTGCTGACAACCACCCACGGGTGCCTCCTCGCAAATGAGTCCCTCCCACGGATTTCTTTTGAGTTAACATGGAATTCAGTTCTCCTAAAGCCAATCTGAAAAATGGAAGTCACTTTCAGTTTCACTCATGTATTCCGTGTTTATCAGGACCTTACCATGGCTGGGCTTTGTAAGGTGCACTGGGGAAAGGTTACTTTGATAAGATTGGTTTTAGCCAGCTTTCAAGAGCTCATAGATGGGTAGGAGAGACAATATGTTTCCTTTATTTTTCATTTCTTTTTTGTGCATGCATATTAAGGTACTTCGCATTAAGGTACTTCAATTGAGTAGTTGAAGAAACTCCTGTATTTTCTATCTATGGTAATATTTATAAACCTGTTCATGATACACTTTATCCTCCATGGGGACATACCTGACAAATGCAGTTATCTACAAGCAGAAAGTTGTACACAATTGCCTAGAGAATAAACAACCCACAAGGCTTGAGGAGGAGGGGAAGCTACAGCCCTGGTTAGAATATATAATTCGCCTGAATCCCTGCATAGATAGTTATACCCTGTGTGACTAACATCCAGAAGGACTCTTAATCTGCAATGCCCATTTTATTGAGTTCTTCCAAGGCACATTAGCGAGACAAGGTTTTGTTCTTTTGTTGGGGGGGGGCAGTCGGTTGGGGGAAAGGGGCCAAATGTGGGGGGCTGAATTCCCCAAAGGAAGAAGTCAAAACCTGCCTCCTGCAACCCCTTATATCAGGAAACACACACATTTCTTTTATGCCCGCTCTGTGCTGCCCCTGTTTGTCTTTAGATCAATGCAAGGAGCCTGTGACCTGCTGAAATTAATTCTACAAAACAATGGAATTGAGTTACCAAGGTCTCATCCTATTACTTTTTTTTTTTTTAAGATTTTATTTATTTATTTGACAGAGAGAAATCACAAGTAGATGGAGAGGCAGGCAGAGAGAGAGAGAGGGAAGCAGGCTCCCTGCTGAGCAGAGAGCCTGATGCGGGACTCGATTCCAGGACTCTGAGATCATGACCTGAGCCGAAGGCAGTGGCTTAACCCACTGAGCCACCCAGGCGCCCAAATCCTATTACTTTTGATAACAAATTAATCCTTTTTTCTCTCTCCCAGTGAGTTCCTGACACTTTCAACTTTTGGTGTTGCTAGTGAAAAAGAATGAATTAAAAACACAACCAAGTGCATTTCCTAAAACCTTTGGTGGGTGAGTTTAAGGGCGTTTTGCTTCTTTTTACTGAATGTTTCTTCTTTCCCTACTAACTAACTGAAAAGGATAAAATGTGCACATGGGAACAGGGGTAGCATTTGACCTCCAAATTCAGGGACTGGCTTACTAATTCAGTCATGTTTGTTACTAGATTCCAAAAGGCATTTACAAAAAAAAAAAAAAAAAACTGGTAAGAGTCTTTAAAAGCCATTCCTGAAAAATTTCCTACAATGAAGAAGCAATATTCCTTGCATTCCCACAGTTCTGCTTTAAGAAATAAAACAAACATATATAAATGCACACACGGGTCAAAAGATGAGAAGGAAATATGCTAACAAGTTAACAGTGGTTATCTTTGGACACTGAGATTTGGAATCGTTTTTATTTTCTACTTTATGCCTTGGTCTGCTTATAATTTTTCTACTTTTAGCAACTATTTTCCTTTTATTGAGAAAAATACATTTAAGGAGGAGGGTGGGGCAACTGGGTGATAGACATTGGGGAGGGTATGTGTGGTGGTGAGCACTGTGTATTGTGTAAGACTGATGAATCACAGACCTGCACCCCTGAAACAAATAAAACATTATATGTTAACAATAATAATTAAAAAATTAATTAATTAATTAAAATATATTTAAGGCTATTTTTCCTCCCTGGGAGACTCCAAATCCTGCCCCCACCCCATTTAGCTGGTTACAAACTGCCCCCCATCCCTGCAAAAGACTGAAGATGTGCTCTCTGAGAGTGAAACAGAGGGTCTCTGGAGTGGGGACAGACCAAGCACAGCTGAAAACAGAAGTACTGTACAGAGTCAAAGGGTGTCTGAATCTAGATCCTGAGATCTCTCCGTGGGCACCACACCATGGTGCACACTGCCAGTCCCTCTCTACCCTCAGCCGCCATGCCTTCACCCTCCAACCAAAAAATGCAAGCACCTCTCTGACAACCGAAAAGGAAAAAAAATCTAAAGATACAAACCTATCCTAGAGTTTCCCCAACTAAAAGGCCACATGGCCCCCAGTGAACCTCAATCGATAAACCCCCAGCCACTTAGATAAGAGCAGACAGACAAGATTGACAGATTGCTAAGAAAAGTCTCAAACATTAAAACAGTAACTAAAACAAATGGACAGAAAATAGCAATTTGAATGAAACAAAGCTTATATGATAAGAAAAAAATACCGGAAAATACTATCAGATAAAATACCGCAATTATAAAATGAGGATAGAACATTATCTTTTAATGAACATTCAAAAAACAAAAAAGAAGGATTGGAAAGCAAAAATATGAAAAACACAACAGAAGGGTTGAAGATAAAACTATGTCAAAAAATCATTTTTTAATAAAGATTTTTATTTACTTATTTGAGAGAGAGAGAGAGCACAAGTAGGATAAGGAACAGAGGGAGAGGGAGAAGCCGACTCCCCAATGAGCAGGGCTGGATCCCAGGACCTTGAGATCAGAGCCTGAGCCAAAGGCAAAAAACGAGCCACCCAGGTGCCCCATAAACTATGCCAGAAAATTAAGCAAAAAGACCTAGAGATAAGAAAAATTAGGTAGAACATAGGAAAGAAAAGATAGAAGATAATCTTAAGGGTGTGATATCCAAAGAATACGAGTTCCAAAAAGAACAGATAAAATGGAAGATAGGAACTTACCATGAAATAATATTTGGGGCGCCTGGGTGGCTCAGTGGGTTAAAGTCTCTGTCTTCGGCTCAGGTCATGGTCTCAGGGTCATGGTCTCAGGGTCCTGGGATCGAGTCCTGCATCGGGCTCTCTGCTCAGCAGGGAGCCTGCTTCCCCCTTTCTCTCTGCCTGCCTCTCTGCCTACTTGTGATCTCTCTCTCTGTCAAATAAATAAATAAAATCTTCTAAAAAAAATTTAAAATTTTCCTAATATAGAGGCATGATTTTTCAAATTCAGAAGGACTTTCTGAGTGTCCAGCAAAAAGGATGAAAACAAACCCATGCTGAAACACATTCTAGAAAAATGTAATACCATTGGGATGAGATCTTCCAAGCTCCTAAAGGGAAGAAAAAAAATAAAATTAAAAAAAATATATAGGTCACAACAAGATTTTTCAGATTTTTTTATAGCAAAACTGGAAACTAGAAAGCAATGGGACAAAGCCCTTAAAAGTCCAAAGAAAAATGATTATTAATGTGGAATTTTATACAGAACTAAAACTTCATCATGTAGGATAATGGGAAAAAAGACATTTTCAGAATTACTGGTTTCAAGAACAGTTATCTCTCCTATACTTTCTCAAGAAAGTATATAATTGGTCAATGCACTAGCAAAAGGAAGTCTTAGATACAGGAAGCAATATTCCACACAGGGGAGTTTGAAGTGAATTTACGGGGTGATGGTGAAAGGAATCTCCGTGAGCAATTAGCCCAAACTGCTGCAAACCATAATGTCCCTGGAGAGAATCTACAGGGGATAAAATTGGTAAAGTATGTCACCTATCTGCACATCTTGAGTGAAGACAAATCCCAAAAAGTATAGATTGAAATGATTCAAAGAAAATAAAACAAAACACACAGAAAACAACATAAATGGAAAAGTAAGTGATATTATAGTTTACAAAATGACTCAGCTGTGGTCACTGTAGTATAAATTGTAGTGCAAATGGAACAAAAATTATGACATAATTAAATTAGGAGGAGAAGGTGCCTCTTTAGCACAATAGTTAGCGAGTCAGTCTCATAAATTGGGAGGACAGAGGGGATGAGGAAGGTGGTATGTGTGGGAGAGCATCCTGGGGCGGCGGAGAGGAAGACAGCCAACCCTCACCTTCTACAGTGAAAAGTTATTACTTAGCACCTACAACTAAAAAAAAAAAAAAAAAAAATCAAGAAGTCAGCAACATAAGCCTGTGAGATAGAAACATGGAGGTCAATATTAAAAGCCACGGCTGATGGATGAAAGTGATTGCCTTTGGGGTGAAGAAAGTGACAGAGAGGTAGAAAACTATTACTTTTCTTTATAAACCATTTTATTCTTTAAACCATGAGCATATATAATTTTGATAGGAGACTAGAAAAAAATGAAAAACTAAAAAACAAAGGCTGGAACTGGCATTTAGAGCTCTAAGTATATTTAGGTTGGAATCCTACTGTAGCCCAGTACCTAAGTCTGCCCGGGCTTAACTTTGTCTCCAAGCCTATTCGTTTCTGTCCATAAAATCAGGACAATGGTGGTTGTGAAAATCATATGAGGTCCTCTATCCACCTTGGACAGGTCATGTCAGCTCATATGTCAAATGGCCAAGGCTCTCACGCTCTCACATGACCATTGTAGACCACTAGCAGCCAAAGGTTTTCTGCCCTTAGAGCAGAGTTCTACTTAGGCCAATATCCAATTGTTTGAGGAAGGAGATTTCAAATCAATGTTTCTCAATCTTGAACAAGGTTTTTCAAAGAAGAAACAAAATAAAGCACCAAACTCTTCAGGGCCCAGTGTTGACTTAGGCTATTTTAATTATAATATTATTTAAATATGATAATACTATTTATATAGGCATTAACTCCTTCAATACATGGAACTTAAGCAACAGTACAGTGAAAATAAATTTAAATAAAAACCAAATCCAAAATTGGTGGAATTCAAGTGCACACTAATTTTTTTACGTTTATTTATTTATTCATTTCTTTAAGTAATCTCTACACCCTACATGGGGCTTGAACTCATAACCTAGAGATCAAGAGCCACATGCTCTTCTGAGTCAGCAAGGCGCCCCCAAGTGAACGCTAATTTCATGTGACAGTTGGTAGAATTTTGCTGAACCGAAATCATGGCTCTTCCAGAGCACACTCAATAGCAGGATCTCACTGGTCCCCATGCACAGGCCACTCGGGGTGCTAGGTGATGATCCAATTTCTCATGGCTTTTCTGTGAACCCTCCTGCCACAGCTGGCTGTGGGACTCCTACATCTTTGCATGGTGCTGCATGTCTCTTATGCATCTTATTAATGCTTTTTCCTTGTTAGCCACGTACAATAAAAGTAACACAATTTAGCACCAACTTAATCATAACAGAAACTCGGACTCAAACATTGAGAAAAACTCTAAATTAAAAATCACCATGCAAAACTGTAAAATCCCTGATTGGAACTCCCTGGAGGTTAGTTAAGGCCTCCCCGGAAGCTTTACCCCAAAGTTAGGAGTCAGGCTCTTCCAGGCAGCAGGACCAACCTCGCACCCCCCCACCCGCCCTCCACCCACCCATCTCCTCCACAGGGTCCAGCCAAAACTGCTGCTTTATTATGCTTTAACCATACCCATGGGACAAAGAATTCTTCTTTCCACACCCAGTTGTTCCTCATTCCATTGTACGGGTTGTGATGGGTCCTTGGTTTGCTTTCTTTCATTTACATTTGCTTTCTGTTTCAAAATACATATTATGACATTGATCTGACACATGGGACAAAAACCAAATACATAGTATCTGATTGCTAAAAAGACACAACTTCACCTTATGATGGAAAATATTTACTGACTTCTTTGATGCTAAAAAATATCCATGTAATTTTTAAGAGATTTTATTTATTTATTTGAGAGAGAGAGAGTACCAGCTGAGAAGGTTAGCAAGGGGAGAGGGAGAAGCAGACTCCCCGCTGAGCAGGGAGCCCAATGCAGAACGACCTGAGCCAAAGGCAGACACTTAAGCAACTGAGCCACCCAGGCACCCCAAAAATCTGTGTATTTTAATCTAATTTAGTATATATGTTTCTGATGTATTAAAAACAAACACAGGTTTCCAAGGTTTTTAAGCCTTCTGTAGGAAGACATGGCACCATCAAAAGAAAAGAATATATAGCATATCCAAACTTCCCCAACTCAGCCTCTGCTCATACCCCAAAGCCAGGCTTTTAGGCAGAAGGATAATCTCAGACATGGCAAGCTGTGTCCTCTGGCCACAGACATTCAGCCGCATATATTCTGTGCGAAAGGCCAGGGGGTAAAGTGTCCTTCACAGCTCAAGACTTCTCTTTTTTGCAATCACAGCTGTCCATAGCTGTTATGACAATTTGAGTAACCGTAGCCATTTCAGGAGCTCCAGGTTGCTGCACTGGATGGAAGGAAGATTAAAAGGAGTTGCCTCTTTTCATACCACAAAGCCGTGCTATCCATTCATTTATTCCATAAATACTTATTAAACAACTACTGTGTGAAGTTCCATGCTTCTCTTAGGCAGTGTGAGGGATATAAAGTTGAAGAAGACCCATGCCCTGACTTCGAGAAACACATTTTCTAGAGGAGGGGATAGACATAAAAGCAAGTAACCGCAAAGCAGTGTGAGGAGTGCTGATTGACAGATAATGTGCTATGGTTGCACAGAGGAAGGAGCAACTCAGCTTACCTGGAGTGACTTTGAGTTGGTCTTTTGGCTGAATAGAGTCCTCAGCTTGACAAGAAGGGGGGCGGGGGAAGGAGTCCAGGTAGAGGATATAGCACAGAAGCTTAACAAAGGTTGGATCACGCAGGGAAGAGTAAGTAGGTCTGGGGTTACGTAATGTATAGTAGGTAAAAATAACCAGAAAAGACATCCTAGGGAAGATGTTGAAGTTTGGGTTTTTCCTATTGGTTTCAATTTGATGTGTGTGTGTGTGTGTGTGTAGATATATATGTGTGTATATATATATATATGACAATATTTATGTAAATAAACACTGTCTAGATTTTGAGAATATAGAGAGGGTTTTTTGTTTTGTTTTGTTTTGTTTTTGATGTGCTTCTTAAAAGTAAATACACAAAGCAAATAACTCATAGAAAGCAATTTTACAGGGAACTATAATAGTGTATTGTGTATGGTTTTTTAATGAACCATAATCTAGACTAGCTTGAAGAATAGACAGACTGCATGTCCTTTAAGCAATTCTTCATAGATCACATTTCTATCAAGCAGGACTTTGACAAGAATTGGACAAAAAGTGGTTGGTTGATTTTGTATTCTTTGCAAATTCATAAGTGTAAAGGTGATTTGGGTGGTAATTGGTAGGCATTAAAGAGTTGTAATCAGGGGCTCAGTGGGTTAAGTGTCTGCCTTTGGCTCAGGTCATGATCCCAGCGTCCTAAGATCCAGCCCTCAGTGGGATTCCGTGCTCAGCAGGGAGTCTGTTTCTCCCTCTCCTTCTGCCCCTTCCCTCACTTGTTCTCTCTCTCTCTCAAACAAAAATATAAAATCTTTTTTTATTTTATTTTATTATTTGTCCCTGCCGGGCTTTATATTAACATATAAGGTATTATTTGTTTCAGGGGTACAAGTCTGTAAAACATCAGTTTTACACAACTCACAGCGCTCACCATAGCACTTAACCTCCCCAATGTCTATTATCCAGCCACCCCATCCATCCCCCACCCCCAGCAATCTATAAAAAAAAAAAAAAAAGAGTTGTAATCAGTGTGCTGATATAATTAATATGTATGACTATTAGGGGGTTGTGGAAGGAGGAGAAGAAAGATCCATGAGGAGTTTATTACATTGTCTAAAGCAAAAAAAAAAAAAAAAAAAAAAGGAGGCAGATTGAATTATGTAGTGATGGGAGACACGCAGGAGTCGTCAGATGATAAAGTGATAAAATTTGCCAAATCTTTGTGACCATTTAGTGCTGGGGAGTGAGAAGAAGTTAGAGGAAGCTAAGAAGCCTCCTAGATTTCTGGCTTAACTATCTGGGTAAGCTTTCTTTTTTCTTTTTCTTTCTTTTTTTTTTTTTAAGTTTATTTATTATTTTGTTTTTACTAATCTCTACACCCAGCATGAGGCTTGAACTCACGACCCTGAGATCAGCGTTGCATGCTCCACCAACTAAGCCAGCCAGTAGCAGGGTGAGCTTTAGTTCCTTTTACTGGAATAGTAAAGAACAGACTGGAGAGGTGTGATGATAATTTCTGGCACAACTTGATGTTAGGACATAATGAAAAAGCAGATGCAATTCATCTTTTTAATATATGAAGAAAAAAAATATTGAGACAGTGATAGGACCAAACACTGCTCTAGCCACATCAGGAGGCAATTTGGCAGTCCCTAATATAATATTAAAATGCATATACCCAATGACCCATCAGTTCCATTTCTCAGTGTCAACCTCAGAAAATACACAAGCACTAGGAAGAAGGTATAAGGATGCACACTGCAGCATTATTTGTAATACAAAAAAATTCAAACTACTGAAATGCCCTTTGACAGGGATATAGTTAAATAAACCGTGAGGGTGTTTTCAGACGTTGTGAAAGTTAAAATCACCTGGGATATTGGAAAATAATCTTTTCAACTCCCTTTCCAGTCCTACAGAAACAGATTCTCTTGGGAAAGGCCATGGATAGGTCTGGGTGATTTTTATAATCAGGAATGTTTCGGAAAAACTCAGGAAAAGTGTTTCCCAAACTCTCGAAACAAACAGATGCCAGGCAGGATTAGAAAGAATGAGGGTAGATCTCTGCGAAGTAACTCAGAATGAGCTCCAAGGTATACTGAGTGATAAATGCAGACTGCAGAATGAACACACAGTATGATACCATTATGTAACCACAGACCCACACACAGAACAATATATTTCTAGAAGTAAATATGGGTTTGGGGCTGGCGATTTCAACAGAAACTTGTGTAATGACTAAAATGGTTCAATTTTTTAAAGACCAAAAAGTATTCGTGTATTAATTCTGTAATTAGAAACAGATATTAAGGGCCCCTAAGTGGCTCAGTGGGTTAAGCCTCTTCGGCTCGGGTCATGATCTCAGGGTCCTGGGATGGAGCCCCACATCTGGCTCTCTGCTTAGCAGGGAGCCTGCTTCCTCCTCTCTTTCTTTGCCTGCGTCTTCTGCCTACTTGAGATCTCTGTCTGTCAAATAAATAAATAAAATATTTAAGAAAAAAAAAAGCAGATATTAATTCATTGCTGGTGTGGTTGAGGTGATGATGAAGGTAACCGATGCAAAATACGATTTGTGCTAGACCTCATATGCCTTGAAAGGTATCCTGGATAAATTTTATCTATCTAATACTTATTCATTAAATATTTGAAACTGTTCTCTACACAAAATGAAGCAGATTCATTGCTTTGGGGAAAGGGCAAGAAAGGTGGCAAGGATGAAGAAGAAGGGCCCAGAAATCCCCTGATATTTCCCCATCTGCCCACATTCCAAGACCCAATTCAAATACTGTCTCTGTGGTCCAGTTCCCACAAGCTGGTCTCATCTCTTTGTCTTCTGAACCCCATCCCATCTCCTTCATCTACTTACATATATGTGTGTAGGTCTCATCCTCTCCCCGCGCTATCCCCCTCCACTCCACTTTGCATTTCCCCAAAGCCCAGCAGTACCCTGCATACACAGCTCTCGGTCTGAAATGATTATTGAATGAAATGCTTCCAGCTATGCCTCAGAGGTCTGAGAATGGTCTTCTACTCTCCACTGCAATTACTGCTCAGTGGAAGTCACTTAGTCCTGTCTACCCTCACATCCTCACCCCATCTCCTCCCCCTTCCTCCTCCTCCTCACTGCTGTCTCAAATTCTCACAACAGAAAACATATGTTTTTATTACATGATTAAAGCTGAGGCTCAGAATTCAAACCCCTGAGGAGAGCCTTAAAAAGAAAATGGTGGCCTCCCATCCTTCCCAGAGCACAAGACGGACAGGAGGGGAGGAGAGGGAGTAGATGGTTCCTCCATACCCAGGGTGAGGTGAAGAGCAGAGATGGAGAAGAGAAGTTCTGTGGGTTCCTTGCAAAGGAAAAATGGGCCGGGGGGGGGGGTTCTTCATAATCTGCCACCTCAGTCACCAAAGTCCCTTCTACCTTTTATCTATCCTCTGTGGCTAGCCTAATAAAAACACAATCTTGATATGAGATTGCTTATCTCAAGATCTTCCTCTTGAACCCAGTCCACCCACAGGGATGGTGAACAGCATTTCAGGGTGCACCCTTCAGTCATGTCAGGAATCAGTCATGTCCTCATTATTGCTTAGAGATAAGAGGATGCTTTCCAAGAAGCCATACCATGTCTCCATGTTGTTCCGGACTAGCAACCACAGGAACGGACAATCCATTATTCTTTATTTTAGTCGTATGCCCTGGAATTTCATGTCTTTCGGCATTAGCACCATGGTCTCTCTGCCCTTGTCCACCCCCACAAACACATTGATTTTTATTACTTATTTAAATTATGTGTCAGTCGGGGTCCTAGCACAGAACATTTGGTATCTCAAACTGGGTAAATTAGGGAGGGGTAATAGAAGGAGTATTTGTAGAGAGCTGTGTGGGAGAGCCAACTGACAGGTGCTATGACTTCCATCAAAGGAATAAATAATCTCAGCCTTCTTCCTTCTGATTTCTTCGCTGTGTCCCACTGGCCAGATCCTCCTGGAAGCCAGAGGTCAAGGGAGCCTGTTGATGAGGTCCACAGCATGTTAGCCCTCTAGGTCATGAGCAGATAGCAGTAGGAGGATGAATCTGGAGGAGCAAGAGGAGGATGTCTAGCACAACTGCATTGTCTGTCTCCTGCTCAAGAAGCCAAGCCCAGCATCACAGTATATACAAAGCCATCTCCAGTCTGGAGCCACAGTGCCCTTCCACTTTATCTCCCACCGTTCTTAACCCTGGGACCGTGCTCCACGCAAGACACAGGACAGCGCCCCTGCCCAAGCATCCTCCTTTGTACCCGTTTGCCCACTTTGTGCTTCCTCCTCTGCCTCAATCACCCTCTCCCCTCTCCTCTTGAAGAATTTCTACCCATCTTCACAGGTGAGACCCAAATATCTCTTTTAAAACCTCCCCTGATCTTATTCTCTTCACACAGGCTGCATTACCTCCATCTCCATAATACTGAAGCGCACATGAAGCCCATGAGCTTTTATTTGGGGCTGGATTCGTGTCCTTTTTCCCTCCATCTCATCGTTGACTAATAACAACCACAATTATAATTTTCCGAGTACCTATCAGATGGCAGACCCAGGCACTTTAACTCATTTTCTCAACTCATTCTTTTGTCCAGGAAGCAGACACTTCATTTTCAGAGAGATTGGTCAGTTTGCGTAATGTCGCTCAGCTAGTAGCCCGTAGAGCAGTGGTCCCCTAAGCTGCTAAACTGGGATTCAAACTCATTTCCTTCCAATACCGACCCTGAAAGTTAAAACTGAAAGTGACCACAGGAATTTAAGAAACAAAACAAATGATTAAGGGAGAAAAAACAGAGAGAGGCAAACCAAGAAAGAGACTCTTAATGTAGAGAACAAACTGATGGTTACCAGAGGGGAGGTGGATGGCAGGGGTTCAACATGTTTTTGAGGAAACAAGCAGAAGCATAACATACTGACAAATCTCTTGACTATGTGCATGTTTTCTCTTGGTATAAGAGGGCAGATGGCCATGAGTTTCTCTAGTCTTATTTCTAGGCTAATAGTTGATAGCGCGGTCCGAATTTGTTGGTAAAACTTAACTTTGTCTTGACTGTATTTATTGGTTGCCTTTTCCAAACAAAATCATCAGCAAACAGAATCCCTTCGAAGAGTAAGGTATTGGCCTTGCTCTGAGAGTACTGAGTTTTAGAAAAATTTCCTAAGGAAAAAGAAATTCCCAAAGTCTGGAAGGGTGGTGTGTCAGGAGTTTCTAAGCAACACGTCCTTGTGTTTTTACATATGAACTGTGAGACTAGAGAGCTGAGGGGGGATATTTTAAAAATTGATCCTGTTATAACAGTAATAGCCACCATAGAAAGGGTACTTTGTGGCCAACTGGTGTTTTATACACATTATTCCTCATTTTTTTAACAGCCCTGAAAGGCAGGTCCTGCTATCCCCATTTCACAGGACAGGAAACTGAGTTTCAGGGAGTCTAAGTTACTTGTTCAAGGCCTCTCAAAATTCAGTGCTTTACTCTGACTCTCTGAAAAAAAGAACTTAAATACCATCAGCTATAACAGACGCAACATTATCATGAGGGGAATCCCCTAGAAACATAGAAATTCTATGACAAATCAAAGTAATTCTAACCATCAAATATAATTATAAAACACAAGGTCTCAGAATCCTAAAATGACATTATTCTTCACATAATTACCTCATCCGAACTTCCCTTTTACATTTTTGTAAAGTCAATTAGGTAAGAGCAGTATTATAATCTCGTTTGTAGATGAAGAAACGGAAGCTCAGAGAAACTAAGCAGCAGCCAGCCGTGGGATTGGAACCCGGATTTTTGTTTTTGAATTTAGTAAACGTCAATGCAAAAGCCTTGCTATTGTGACTTTTTTTGAACATAGAAAGCTGAAAGTCTGCGCATTACCAAACTGCTTGCTTTAAAGAATTGGCTCATGCCCACTCCCTCATCCTCATCTGCCCCTCTTCCTGTCACCTTTTTTCTTACTATTTTCATTTGTTCCACTAATATTGTGACAAGAATAAAGGAAATAATTAGAAGAAACTTCACTCATCATTCTTGTACCACAACATATCAATTATTTTTAGGTTTCTATTATTGCCATCCAGTCTCTGCCCAAATATTACCCAAAAAGCGTGCATGTGTGCGTGCACACGTGCGTGCGTGCACGCACACACACACACACACACCACAAATAAAGATTTAAACTCCCCTAGGAAGTTATTTGAAACTTGGTGGTGGCCAAAAGTTGGTAGTCACAAGCACGTGATTCACAGAATCCAGACGGACCCTCCTGTGGCTTCATCTGTGGAGATGTAAATCTTCATAGCTACCCAGCCAACTAGAAAATAGAAAGCAATGAGGAAAAGCCTGACACAAAGTTAGCGGTTACTTATCTAAAGATTTGTACGAGAGCCGCCACCACCATGTCCAAATGCTGAATGTGACAATTACTCCTCAATAGGAAGCAGTGCCTGGTTCTCTAAGTGAAACCTTCCTGGTCCTTTGAATATTATCTTAATCAGAGCGATACTGGCCGAAATGTTAACAGTGGTTATCTCTGGAGGGTAAGATTACAACTGATGTTTATTTTTTTCTTGATTCTTTCTTGCATTGTCTGAGTTTTCTGCAAAGAGCATGTAATATGTTTGCCAAAAGATTAAGATCAATAATAGTGATGCTGAATAGGACGTGAAGTTGATCATAAAAAAAAAAACTATAAAAATTAGAGTCATGGGAACACGGAGTCCCCACTGCTGGAGGGACAAACAGCTCCTTCTTCAGATCGGAGAGCCTAGAACCCAGGCAGGAAGTACAATTTCTAGCTCAGTTCCTTTCTAATATAATATCTGCTAACAAGTTTCTGTTTATTCCTCCCCCATCCCTTATCTCGGAGAGATAGTTCCTAAACATTTGTCAACACAGAAGTTTGATTCTGAAAACACGTTATAGATTTTTCTGTAGCAATGGTCCAATATAATTTAGTAGACAATAACACCCGTAGAAATGTGTGGGCACTTCGCTGTCAAGTCCTGTAGTGTTTTAATAAAGGAACGTGTCATTTTTCTTCAGCTAAATTTCAGTTAGAAATAATATTAGGTGAGTTCTCATTGCCCTTCATTCCATAGCTTTTCTGCAATTTGGACGCCTTAATGATTTCATGCAAAATTCACTGTCTGAAGAGTCTTGGTGGCTTCTGTCTGATCTTGGTTTTTGCTTTTGATGCGGATTACTTATGTGCATCCATCACGGTAAAAACAGCAGAGTTTGGGCAAACACTGCTCTCTCAGACCCCCGCTCCCTTTCAGGCCTGGAGATCCTTCATCTAACCCAGTTCCATTCTTGTGCCTCTTCCCGCTGGCTTCCCCAGTGCCATTTTTATTAAAGCCCCAGCTCATCCCACATTCAGCCGCATGACTTCTTACAGGCTTCAGAATAAATCACCACATTGCTCCGATCTTGGCTTCTCTGCCCTCAGCTTTCAATTAAATTTAGAATTGACTTTAAAGGTACAACCTCAATGTACATGGTTGAAAATGACCTTGTTTCCCCTTTCCCACCACCTGCGACTTCCTGCGCGGGGCTCTTATACTCCAGCTCCTGGTTCAAAAAGTAGAAACAGGAATTTGCTACATGCTCCTGTGGCAAACTATAAGTCTCAAGCTGTTTAAAGTCTTTAAAGTCCCATCCAAAAGGTAAAGTACACTCTGCAGAGAGAAATCTGGGGGCCTGAATCTCTGGCTGCCTGTGTTCAGGAAGAGACACAGAAGGAGAGGAAGAAGAAGAAGAAGAAGAGAAGGAAGGAAAAAAAAAAAAAAAGACCTTTGAGCTAAACACTTCATTTGTCTCATTTCTACGGTTTGCATTCAAGATGAGTGGTCTACTTATAATATGCATCATTATTAAAGTAATTATATTAAGTTAATATAAATGATCTATGACAATATTACAAGGACGCCAAAGCAGACTTTAACATCAAAACTGACTTTCATCTTTTGTCTTGTCATTTGGCTTTCCACTCTTAGCAAGGAATAGAGCATACAAGCAGCAGGTTTGGGCTATTTAGAATCGGGCACGCTCCTGCCAATTTCTCCCTCCCCCCTTTGGAAGACTTTACCAATCAGAAGGACTGAACTGGAAAACCTGTCTTACTCTGTTCAAAACCTTAATATTTTAAGGTTCTTACTTGTATCTAAGAGCAATGAGGTCCCTCCCAGCCTGTGAAAGAAGAAGGAAAGAATGATTTGATTGCCTAAAGCAGGATAAAACAAGATCTGGTATGTGAAAAGGATGTATAAATTGAAAGTGCTCTACAAGTATAACAGGGCAATGTATTAACTTGACCGTGAATTAGTTACTGAGTATCAACTGTACATCAGATTCCAAGGAAGCTGTCCAGTGCTTACGAGCTTGAGCCTTGGTTTTCTTGCCTCTAAAATGGGAACAGAGAGACTTTATTTTAGGGTGTATGAGAATTAAGTGAAAGAATAAATATAATTCACTTAAAATGAGTTCTTGGCACACAATACATACTGAGTGAATAGCTTTAATATGAAAATATGAAAGGAAAATTCCCCAAAGCTAAGGGATTTACAGCCTAATGAATTATTATTCTAAAACCCCTGCCTTTTGCCTCTGACCCTAAAATTTGAAAAGCTTCAAAGATTTAGCTATGCAAATCTCAGATCAAAATACTTGCCTACAGGGGTGCCTGGGTGGCTCAGTGGGTTAAAGCCTCTGCCTTTGGCTCAGGTCATGATCCCAGGGTCCTGGGATCGAGCCCCGCATCACGGTCTCTGCTCAGCAGGGAGCCTGCTTCCCCCTCTCTCTCTGCCTGCCTCTCTGTCTACTTGTGATCTCTGTCTGTCAAATAAATAAAGATCTTTAAAAAAAAACAAAAAAAACTTGCCTATTGATTGCCCTTTAGAAAGATTTACCGAGGACATGTGCATGCTTTACCAAATAAAGAAGAAAAAGGAATTAATACATGTTACCTCATTGAATGTATCTTGGTCATTTTGCATCTTTTTTCCCCATTGTCTTATTAAATCTTAATTTCGTAGACAGGCTTGGATAGTCTCGTGTCCTAGATGGGGATACTGAGGCTCAAGGAGAACCAATAACCACCCCATGGTCACAGAGCTAGGAGGATTTAAACCATGGTATGTTTTCAGAGCCCATGTTCTTGTCCAGCCTCACCACTGCCCCCTGCACCCAGTTAGTTCTCATGGAGAGACCTCAAATCCTCATCTGAAAACACATGGGATCTTCTTCAAGTAAAGGGGACATTTTTGAGAAGAAAAATGTTGCAATAATTAATTTCTTGCTCAATCTTTTGCATATCAGTCTAATAGTGGGAGTCCTTCCTTTCCTTTTAGACTCTTCTAGGGACAACCTTCCTTTTTCAGTTCTAAAAGATGACTGCTGACAGGGACATTTTTGAGAACTTGGATTCTCCTTTCTTTTAGTAGCACTTGTACTTTTCTGAGGAAACACAGAAATTTAAAACTATGAAAAAAGTTAGGAAAGAAAGTTCCACCATTCAGACCTTGTTTTGAAAGACTATAGCCATCTCCTGTATTAACTGATCTTTCTCTACCAGCTCCAATCTTACAGCCTTCCCCAAACCCCACTCTTCCTAAGTGAACCTTTCCTGTTGCTAGTTCAGCCTCCCTCCCTGGACTGCAGGAAGGATGGTGAGAGCCTCTGTAAGTCCAATCCAGGAGTCCTAGTGCCTACGGAGGCTAAAGATTTCTTCGCTGGGTAGATGTAAATGGACAGCACCTTAGAATAGCAACGGCCTAAGGCATCGGGTTCTATTCCGTGCCTACCTCTGACTATAGGTTAGGTAGACCACAGCTGGCCCAAACCAGCTGATTAAAATTAAGTCCCTCCACAGAAGGCCAAATGGCCCTAGATAGATGGAAATTTTTTGTTCTTATCTGCCCTCGATTCTCTTTTCTTTCCTTTTGTCTTTTTTTTTTTTTTTGGTTTCTAGAAATAATTGTTCTTTTTCTACTGCCTAAAATGAAGGCACCCCACAGCTCATCTCACTTGGCAGTAGCTTCAACAGCTCCTCACCCTTTCTGTATAGACTTTGTTTTTTTAAGTAGGCTCCACACCCAGAGTGGAGGCCATCGTGGAACCTGAGTCCATAACCTTTAGATCAAGACCTGAGCTGAGATCAAGAGTTTGAGGCTTAACCAACTGAGCTACCCAGGCACCAACCCCCACCAACTTTTTCTTTTTTTTTTTAATAAAACTGTACAAAACATTTAATATATTTCTCTTTTGGGGTTATTTGATATATCTGCAGGGTATTATAGCTGAGACATTAATCTTGTTGCTTCATCAACATTAACTGGCTCATTTTCATGACTGAAAGTCATGCTGAGGAATCACCTGTTTCTGTAGAGGTTCAAGGTTCAATTTTGAGAAATGTGGAAGTTCCCTTTGTTTATCTATGAAAGCTTTATTCACTCTGTTAACTTTTTCATCACTCACAGTGTTTATCTTCTTAAGATTCGTGATAACTGGTTTTGCTTTGTTTTTAGTCTTATAATTTTTTTGGCTGGCTATATGAAATACATTCCTGGACTTCTGCCCTCTTAGTTTGTTCTTGGCCATTGTCTTGGATAACCCGCCTGCAGCAATACAAGCTCCAGGTGAAGTCATCTTTCTTTATAGAGACTTTCAAGTTCAAAGATGAAAAGGAATGAAGGGTGAAAATAGCCTGTTAAGCTAACAGAGAGAAATTTACAGTTATTTATCACTCCAACAGTTGTTTGTGTTTATGTATGCTTTAATATTCCCAACCTCGGAAATTGAGCCCAACATTCATTCACTAGGGCAGTTTTTTTAAATTGGCCAAATATATTTACAGTAAAGTTGTAATTCCTTTTATGTGTATTTAATTCCCATTTCAAAGCACTTTTGCTAGATTTAAATTATAGCACCCATTTTACAGATCAGAAAACTTGACTCAGATGGACCAAAGGACACACCCAGTCACAGGCCTAATTAGTGACAGCACCAGAATTAAAATCTGGCTTTCTTATTTATTATGGGCTACTTTTGAGGGAGGAAATGGGATATTACATTCTGTACAAGGTTTATATACTAGTCTTTGAGATTTCCTCATGCAGAAAAAAAGGTACCATCCTATAAACTGTGCTTTGGAGCTGCTGTCAGGAACCAATGCTTAGGTAGAGTGTACTACCGGTATACCCTATTTCATATTACTTATGGCTACACAGAACTGAAAGACATTTTGTGGCAAAAAGATCTGAAATCACCTTTTAATAGAATCTAACCATGCAAAAGTTATTTAACCTCTTTGGGTTTGTTTCCTCATCTACAAAATGGTGACAATATTGCTAATCCCACAAGGGCTGGTGTAAGGCTTCAATAAATGACATTCGTAAAGCACTCTGCCAGTAGATTATACATGCTCAATATTAGAATTATTTTCTTTTTCCTGAAAAAAAAAAAAAAATGCTTTTCAAAATAACAGAGTTAGAAGACTCAGGTTAAGGAAAGCTGACTTACCAGGATTCCCTCACACTTCTCAAGGACTGTCCACATATAGGCCATAGCTCCATCCCAAACTTAGGAGGTAGGGATAGGTGGATACAGGCCAGAACTCGTGAAGCCTTGTAGGCCATGACGTGTAGTTCAGAGTCACCTGATCAGAAGCATGATGAGGTTCTTCTTTCTGCTTCTCCAACTCATTGAGCTTGCTCCTACCTTGGGGCCTTTGCACTTTCTCTCCCTCTGTTTGAACTGTGAACCTCAGGTGGTCACACGGCTCATTCCCTCACTGCATGCAGTGCCATTCTAGGAGGCTGTCTATAACCAAATTAATTAAAATGCCATCTCCATGACTACTAGTCACTCTCTAATCCTTTAGCTTCTTATCTTGATTGGATTTTTTCCTCGACACTTAACAATATCTGAAATTATATTACATATTTATTTAATTACTGTCTATCTCTTCTGCTAGAATGTAAGCTTCATAAAGACAGGGACCTCATCTGCTTGTTCGTTCTGTTTCCCAGTACTTAAAGGAATGAATAGTAAATAGTAGGTATTTAGGGGCACCTGGATGACTTAGTCAGTTAAGTGTATGACTTTTGATTTTGGTTCAGGTCCTGGTCTACCCCAGCATCAGGCTTTACACTCAGTGAGGCTTCTGCTTGGGATTCTCTCTCTCCCTATCTCTCTGCCCCATCCCCCCAACCCCCACCCAGTGCTGGCTCTTTCTCTCCCTCTCAAATAAATAAATAAATCTTTAAAAATTAAAAAGAAATTATAGTAGGTGTTTACTAAATAATGAATGAGTGAATGTGGGTATTATTCCACAAATGAAATTATGGTATTCTAGGACCAGTTATTAGCTAGCACGTGGATTTCCCAGACTGTCACCTTTACATCTGATTTTTAATTGCTAAATTCATTTTCAGCATTACATTAGGATCCTTATAAAGAATAACCAGAGGGGCATCTGGGTGGCTCAGTGGGTTAAAGTCTCTGCCTTCAGCTCAGGTCATGGTCTCAGAGTCCTGGGATCGAGCCCCGCATCGGGCTCTCTGCTCAGCAGGGAGCCTGCTTCCTCCTCTCTCTCTCTGTGTCAAATAAATAAATAAAATCTTAAAAGAAAAACAAAAGAATAACCATGACATACTCAAATTGTATAAACATGAACTATTCTCCAAAATTGACAATTTCACTCAGAATAATATCCCATTGGCAAGACAGCAGGAAGAACTCTGAGGTACAGATTCTCATCTTGTCGCCAGCCTGCTCCATTCTTCAATGGCGGCCATCACTTTGGGCAATACTCCACAGCTGCACTCTGAAGGACCCCGGAGATCTCTTTCGAGCTCTTGTGTGCCCCCTTGCATCATCTCCTACAGAGGGTAACTACTCTCCCACATAATTATTAATAACACCTTCTTTTATTCTCAGAAGTATCCTAATGTGTGTAATGATACCTGTGGTCATCCTACCTGTATGGCTCAGGCAGGCTCACGAAGAGCCTTTCCCACAAGTCCTTCCCTCCAGCCACACCCACCTACCAGCAGGTCTCCAAATAAGAGAGGCTCTTAACTACTTTTGTTTGAACAACTTTCCCTCAGCCTGGGTCCATTCTTCCAGAATCCAACCCCACTAGAATAGCTCTCCCAGAAATTTTCTTCCAGCCTAATTGAGATTAGGGAAACACCCCAGGCTACCTTGGGATTGCCTGAGGAGTTTAATGTTGAGATTTAGCAAATCTAGGGTGGGCGCAGGAAATCTGCTTGTCCCTCCTGTTTCCCGCAACATAATTTTTTTTTTAAAGATTATTTATTTGACAGAGCAGGCGCACAAGCAGGGGGAGGGGTAGGAGAAGAGGGAGAAACAGGCTCCCCCCTGAGTAGGGAGCCCAACACAGGGCTAGATCCCAGGACTCTGGGATCATGACCCCAGCCAAAGGCAGATGCTTAACAACTAAGTCACCCGGGTGCCCCGTGTTCCCACAACATCTTCTGTATACTATTCTGGGTATCTGTGTCATAACCTACTTACCTGCCTCTTTCAGGTCACTATAAACTCCCTGAGGGCAGGACCTCATTCATTATTAAAGACTCTCCTTTAGTGAGTCTCCAGTGACTAGAATCACACCCAGTAAATGGTACATGAACAAATGAATAATCATGGCAAACATTTACAGAACACTTACTATGTATCCGACAGTGTTCTACATATTTTCTTGGTATTAACTCACTATATCAGAAGAAGTTTTAACCCTTAAGGGCTTAATAGTTAAGTCAAATGATAAAGGATATTAGGAAGATTAAGGAACTACGAATTAACTCTGGAAATTGCAAAATGTGACATCCAAATTTGTTTCTTTAACTAAATGTTTATATTAAGACAGAATACTTCTCGAAAGTCTTCCATAGTCCAATGCACATAGAATCGTGTTGATCATTTCCAGGGTGCCTTGAGGGAGAACTTTGTAAGCCTGACTGAAATACCTATGATTTCATTCCTATTTCTGACCCTTCCTGACCATTTTGTGCTTAGTAATCACACTGTACCTTCCAATGTTTTATTTTCTATCTCAGACCTCTTTAACAAAATGCCTAGCGAGGAGAACAAGAGTAGAACTTCTTCACTATACCCCTCAACTTTAAAATTTAGCACTCTCTGTGGACATCCTATAAAATTGAGGGGATCTTATGAAGGACTTGTGACTCTCACAGAGCCTAATGCATTTAAATGTACAATTCTGGTAACGGTGTCAGATTGTGGATTTCCAAATGGGAGCCGCAATCATGATTTAGAACAGATGGCCAAACCGCAGGCAGCAGAATCAACAGAATTTTCTGCCATCCCAAGAGGCTAACAGAATCCAAGAGAAGAAGTATCTGACATCACCTAAATTGGTAAACAGCTCAAAACAATCTTAATTAACAGTTTGCTGGAGCACTTAATGACAGAGAACATGCCTCAGTAGAAATTGGTATTCTTAGGCAGCTCTCATATATTATTAACCGCATAGGAAGATGGTCGAATGCCCTGGGGGGGGGGGGCAGTCAAAATTAGAAATTAGGAAATCTTGATTTTGGTCTAAGTTGTGACACTAAGTGATCTTGGACAGTAAGCTGAACTTTGTAAATCTATTTCCTAGTTTATAACATGACATCTAAGCTATCTTCTTTTAGCCTTCAATGTGTGCCCAAGGTAACTGGGAGGTAGGGGAGAACTTAAACGTAAATGAGCAAAATAAGAATCATGAAAACATTTTAGATGATCAAGTAAAATTCACCTCTCCGTATACAAGAGGCTCAGTAGGTGAAAGGTAACTGCTAGTGTTCATTTTGTTACCAGAGTTACTGTGGCATTTTTTTTTACTATGTTACTAGAAATACTAATGCTTGCAGCAGAGCAAACTGTCGAGCCTGTGGTAGGAGGAGTCCTTCTTCAACTGACAAAATCATGTAACGATGTCGGTTAAATGTTGAACCATTTTGAACATGGTCATCTGCAGTTCCCGGTATTGTCAGTCCTGGAACAGCCTTGGGAAAGAATAAGTTATCTTTTCAGCCTCACTTGTTATTCAGTGCAAGAGACCAATAGGGAAAGACTCTACAACCTCCCTCAGCACGGAAGCTAAAATGCAGTCTCCAAAGTTTCAGGCCAAGGTACTCCAGATGTAGACGCCAACAGACACATTTTACTCTGTATTTTTTGTATACGCTCCATGTTTCTTTGACAGAATTTTTTTTAAGGACTCCATTCAATCTTTCAAGGAAACTTATGGTTTGTGTGTATTTGTGATGGAAGAAGAGACGCTGAAGAGAAGGGACAGGGCACAAGAAGAAGGGGACAGAATTAAGCTCCCAGGAAGGAAGCCTACTGCTTCTCAAGTTACCATTTGTAAACCCTTTACCCGGTTCTGTTTGGCCTATTGTCCTGGGTAAATCATCCATTGAAAATCAAGCTCTTCAGCTCATTATATATTCTTCATTTGAGGTGACCAGAACTATTTCCTGAAACCTGGCTTGGGTGCTAATTACCTGCTCAAACACCTTATAAATACCTCTGTGGATTTGTCACAGGAAAATTTCACTTTTTTTTATTTTTCTTAAATTGAGCACACTTATTGTAAGTTCCCCTTTAACTTCCCAATCGTGACAATAAAGGCCTTCTGCTGCTCTGGTTACAGGGAAGTGATGCTCTCTCCTCCTCAGCTCCCCAGGGGCATAGCTTGCAGCTCTGGCTCAGTTGTAGAGAAATGTTTACCAAAGTCAGCCACATATTTCTATACAGAGAAGTAAGCTGCTTTTTCTTCCAGGGCCTCTCTCCCTCCCTCTGCAGGGAGGCAAGAGCCCCTTTTTGCAAATACCCGAAACAGCTTGTACAAAAGAGAATGGCACTCACTTTTTTCCCTTCAGATTTGAAAATAACAGTTTCTGTCAGCCTTCCTCCTCTCATAACCCTCCAACAGAAAAAAAAACTCAAACCCAAACGTATGTCTGGCCTCAGTGACAGGATGGTATTTCTATCAATTTTGAAACTGGAAAAAAAATGTATTTTGCTGGAGAAAAATGTTTACTCATTTATATAGCTGTAATTGATTCAATACAAAATTTTTGTTGCCTTGTCTTTCCTTCCCACATCTAAATAAACCTAAGTCCAAAAGCATGAATGCAGGTGTCATCTTTAAGAAAAATAATCAAATAAAGCCAGAAAAACACAGAGCAAAATCACACCAAGAGACCCAATATAAGCCAGTATTTTAAAAACACAGTATTTCAATCTGTCATCCCGGGAAAAGAACTGGAACACTAGAAATTCACCAATTTCAGTCTGTTGCCTCCTGACTAGGCAAGATTTTCCCCCCTTTCCTTAAGAAAACCGAAGGTGAAGACGGTCTCTATGTGGCACTGTGGTATAAGTGACCGCTGTTGTGGAGGAGAAAAGCCCATGAAGCTTAAAAATTTTGCAGAGAGAAAACAATCCTCCTGCAGACCACAATAAATAAAATAACAGCAGTGGGGTGATTTGCAACCATGTAACGGGGCTTTTGTCTGGGTCTATTTCTCTGTGCCTTGAGGGTTTCTGTGTTCCTTCTCTGCAGGATCTCAGTGTTTCGCCCCTCCATTACAAAGGCCCAGGGCTTGAGCCCCTCCTCCAGCTGTTCACCCCCAATCTTGCCCATGCTGAGGCTTACTTACAGCAGACTGAAGAGTTTCAGTGGGGTGCAGGGCACTGCAATTTAGGATTTCTGCAGTACAGGGTGAATTTTCAAGAGTGCATCAGAGAGTGGAGCCAGACTTAAAAATAGCCTTTACTCATCCCATTAACCATTTCATTGCTGAACTGGTTTGTAAGGCAAGGCTAGCAGACTTCTTCTTCTTCTTCTTCTTCTTCTTCTTCTTTTTTTTTTTCTTTAGCAAACACCCAAATTGCTACTGCTGCTTCTAACAGTTTGTGTGAAGGCAAAGCTTCACTGTGTCTTGGAAAATAGGTGAATATACATTGTGACCCATTACAGAAAGAAGTAGGAAAAATTACTGTATTTTCCTATATGCCTGGTTTGAGGGTAGGGAAAGAGGGGAAGGATTTAGAGTAGAGGGAGAGGGGGAGTGAAAGAAGGAAAAGAGAAATCTCAGAACAGAGGAGTGAAGAAGCCCCTTGTTCTGGTTTGTATTGATCTTATTTAAGCATGGGGAGAGCTGATGAGTCTGTGATTATTTTAATGACCATGAAACCTATGCATTCAAAGAAATAAATGAAGCTATGTAATCACCTTCTAAGTAATATCAAAGAACCATAAAAGGACTAAGGGAAAAGGCGTCATTGTGTAACAGTATTTACATCATACAAGTCACCGCAGGTGAAGGTAAACACAGGTTGAAGTATCTTTAGGGGGAGAGGAGCCTAAAATTCAATACTTTATGGCGCTGGCCCATCTAAGGCAAGAAAGGATGCGGCGTGGAAGCACTAATTGTGTCTATTTTGGTATTTTGGCAAGGGAAATGCTGATGTTCGAGCTTTGTGAGGAGTTTATAAAGCAAGTAAAACTTTGGAAGTGCAACAATACAGAATATACAGACGATGGACAGATAGAGTCAGAGGTTGTTGACCGAGTGAGGGTTATTGTGACAATATGCTTTAAGTTTGGAATAATAATGAAGACACACTTGGTTCAATCCAAACTATTTTAACTAAAATGACATTTTAATGTAACATTATAAAATTATGTCACTACTTATCTAATGGAAGATACTAAGAAATAGGAGACACTGACACAGTCTTGGAAATCAGCAAGAAAGAAAGGACACATACTGACAAGAGACTAGCAATATGACACTGATCATTATGGATTGTAGTTAGCAGATTCCACCATTATTTGTGATTTTCACAAAGTTCCCCATTTAAAAAGTTAGTGCAGATAAAAGGAAGAGTCCTTTCCCGACAGTCCTCTGCCTGGAAGCTGAAAGACCTGGTTTCCAGTCCTACTTCTTATACTTATTACTTCTAACTCTGGAAAAATTATGTAATGTCTGTGGGCCTCAGTTTTCTCATCTGCAAAATGGGGTTATCATCATCTGCCTCCTCTGGTTGCTGTGAGGATTAAGTAAGATAATAAATGGAGCATTTGGGCAGGTGCCCAATCCTAACAGCTATTAAATTAATCCCATTACTCTAAATAGGTAACAGAAATTCTTAAGAAAATTATAAACCCCAGGAAAATAAAACCTAATTAAAAAAAACACCCTAAGCCCTTCAAACTGTGAGGTTTTGGGTCATGAATTTGTCATTAATCAAATGGCTACAAATAGGGTTGCCAGATTAAAAAGAAAAAACAGGATTCTCGGTTAAACCTGAATATCAGATGAATAACAAATATTTTTTAGTGTAAGGAAGTCCCATGCAATATCATACTGGAAAATTGTTGTTTATCTAAAATTTAAATAGAAATTGAAATTTTAAATAACTGATTCATTCTTTTTTTTTTTTTTTTCCTTCTTTTTTGGCTGAATCTGGCAACCTAACTGCAAACAGTCAAAACCTGAGTATGTTTCATTCCTATGCCCTTTAGCCCAAGTTCCCATGGAGGTCAAAGGGCAGGAATCCTTATTACAGAAAGTTTTTTAAAAAAATTAATACATGAGATTCATGTTATTAAATTGTCTCAAATACCCAGAACGTGACTTATCGCTATCACAGGGAAAGCAGCTGCCCTTTTCCCATTTCACAGTTAGCCACGTGGCTTCGGTGTTTAATAATCTCGCACCCACACCATGGCGATGTGCTGTTTCCAGGTTCCCTCGGCCAGCTCTGAGCCAGCCACTACCAGGCCTGGAACGGTTTTGTTTTGTTTTGCCTTTCCTCTTTCTCCCAGGGCAGGGCTCCATGGAAACTGGAGTATGCACACGGACCTGTGGCGCGGACACCAGCCGGACGACTGGGACACCCAAGCGGAGATTCTCCCGCGAAAGGAATGGCTCCCTCCAGCAAAGCGGTATTATGTAGGCGAGGGGAGAGGCATGTTCATGTGAAGGTCAATCGAGTAAACGCAAAGTGGTATTCCGGACGGGTCTGTGACATTCTGCTTCTGCTTCGTTAACACTTGGTATTCATTTGTTATTTTAGGTCTTCCGCGGTGACGGGGCAACAGCCTGACGCGGCAGCCTAAAAAATTCAGAAACTTACTCAACGATAAAGTTAACACTTGAAGTGTGAGCTTTGAACTCTTATGTCTGTGACACACTACCTATGTCTGGAGAATGTTAATAAGAGTTTCCGAGGTCGCGTCGTCAACAAAGGACACCGCACTAAAGTTTGCTTTCACACGTGTTTACTTGGCGTGGTGGTAACATGACTGATAAGACACAGGCCTATATGGAAACTAATTGCTGATATGAGAAAGGAAAAGAGGTTTCAAAAATAAAACGAGGACTTTATTTTGGTGTTTAAGAATATTTAAAAGTTTAAAAGTTGTGGTTCTCCCCTCTCTCAAGTTCCCTTATTCCTCCCTGACATGAAGGCGTTCTCTTATTCTTTTAAATATTATGACATTCCAATCTATATTTAAATGCCACAAATCTCTCGAACAATTTCAGCGCAAATTTTAAGGACGGGTTGGTTTTGAAAACTCCGGCTATTACCATCCTATCAAAGTCCCTCTTTCATCTGAACTTCGAATTTAAAACAATGTAACCATTAAAAAAATTGGGAAAGCAAACAAAAAGCCAAAAGAACATCAGAACAACACATTTTCCTTTGAAGGGCAGAGAAAAATCATGGGTAATTCAGGGCGGTTGATTTCTAGAGAACTCCAGCCATCAGAATGACTTTGTGGGGAACAGCCGCCCGATGGTCCTGGCCGTTACATGTCAATCTGTCAAACCAACAAACAAAAACACCACAGGCTTTAGCACAAATGACATATGACAAATGCAGATGTGCCTCGGAAAAGAATCCTTTGCGTCTTAAACACCTGCAAGAATTCCAAAACAACTGGCAGGTCTATAGCCCCTCTCCTGACCCTGAATCCCTAGTGGCAAAGAAAAAATGCCTAGAATGGACAGTAGTCCCTTCCCATTTGGAAGAGCGGTGGGGGGCTGATGAGAAACAAGTACAGTGTTGATATCACAATGCCATGCACCTGCTTTGGACTTAAAAAGAAAGAGTTTATGACAGAAACTGCAGCATTTTTGCATCTTCTCATTAAGCAGTGGTGAGCAAATTCAAGTGTGTTTCCCTTTTATTAGGTTAACCCATCCTGAATGAAAAGGGTCTATTGAGAGTGTGCTCATTGTTTTTTTCCCCATCAGGTATATTGTCTTCCTCTCACAATTAAATTGCCCCCTACGTTTTGGTTTAGGCAGATAAGTAATTTGTAGTAGTGTTGCAAAGTTAGTGTTTCTTAGATCCTTAATTAGCCAAAAAATAAAATTGAGTTTATCCTTTTATTGACTATTTTTAATTTTTAAAAAAAAAAGCATCCCACAAATACCCTTCTATTTGATGAACATTTTTATGTCTAAAAAACGTATTTCCAAAGAAACATAATTCATCCCGAAGAACTGTTCCCACTGGGTGCATGTTGGCTGGTTATCTCCTGAAGCATCATCTTTATAAAGCCAGTATTCTCAAAACAATGGCTAACATAAATGTTTGTAAGGTTATCAGCTGGTGGAGGACAATGTCTCTTTAACTCCGCAATTTTGTTTGCCAGAGCCGGCTGGACATTATTTTCATGTCTTCCTTACTAACGATCTGTTATAATATATATATATATATATATATATATATATATATATATATATATATATACATAGTTACCACATGGACTCTCTGGGGTGAGTAGTCAAACTGTAAATACAGATAGGGCACTACTATGTTATCAGAAAGAATGTCAGCCAGAGCAGGCTGCCCAGTAGCAAATTACAAAGTTTTGGCTCCCAAGAATGAGATGCGTTGTTTGCCCTTGCACGCTGCAGCTGCTGCCCCGCCCCACCCCCCTTTTTTGGTGGTTTATTACACACAAGCTACTAATGAATGGGAGCCGCTGTTTTACAGTACACCACACTTACAGGACTTATCTCTAGGCCTACCACAGATTTGACTGATCAACAGCAGGGCACCGCCATCATAATTCTTCCTAGAAACAGGAGTATAAAAAGGGGTTTGTTGGAGGTTGGCTGGGTCTGCGGAGAATCCTGCCCGCAGGGCTTGCCGATGCCATCACTAGCTGTTATGGTCTTTGGCCTAATAAGGTACAGAAACAAAGATTGTTCACTTATTCAAGAAGACTAAAGCACCAGAATGATGGAAAGTAGAGGCAGCGGGGCACACATCCAAGTGGGATTAAGGCCACAAGTGCAACTTTATAGGCCTGTCTGGGTGGCGGAATACAGATCTGCAGCTGAAAATCCAGTTCAAACATAATTTATTATATGTCATTCATAGTTAGAGGTGGTTGTCATTAGGAGTTAAATCGCTGCACTGTGTCCAACTGATTTTGATAAGTATTTTTAGAAGCCTCTTATATGTTATCGTAACTCTGAAACAGAGGCAGAGAAGGTAAACAGACTGATAAATAAACAGACAGCGCTATCTAAGAAATGTATCTGGAAAAAGCCATGGTGCGTCATTTTTTCCCATTCTCTGCTTTAAAGTTATGTTATGTCCTTCACATCTCTAAATTTTAGCATTTCTCTCATTGCAGTAAAATATTACAATTTGCATCTCTTAGGCTTCTTCAAACTTTCAGATAAACATCAACAAAATGAATCTACCTATTTCCCAACAAAACAAACACATTGCCCCTGCTTTATAAAGAAGAGATTTCAACTTGGGAAGGTCCTTTGCCCCAGGCCTAATGTCCATTAAATGACCTAGCAGGGAATAAAAGTCAGAAATTAAATCTTCTAGTTTTTTTCATCATATTTCCCCAATGTTGGGAGCATAGCAAGACCAGCAACACATGTATAACACTGTATATGAGACTAGAAAAAAATCTGTCCGCTGTTCTTACATGCCAAATATTGCTGGAATTAGAAATGTGGGTGGTTTTTGTTTGTTCATTTTGTTTTGTTTTTTAAGTAATCTCTACACCCAACATGGTCCTTGAACTCACAACCTTGAGATCAAGAGTTGCACGCTTCACTGACTAAACCAGGCAGGTGCTCCAGAAATGCGAGGGTTTTTGTTTTTGTTTTTGTTTTTGTTTTTGTTTTTAAGATTTTTTTTTTTTAAAGATTTTATTTATTTATTTGAGAGAGAGACAGTGAGAGAGAACATGAGCGAGGAGAAGGTCAGAGAGAGAAGCAGACTCCCCGCAGAGCTGGGAGCCCGATGCGGGACTCGATCCCAGGACTCCGGGATCATGACCTGAGCCGAAGGCAGTCGTCCAACCAACTGAGCCACCCAGGCATCCCTGTTTTTGTTTTTTTTTAAAGATGTTATTGATTTATTTGTTAGAGAGAGACTGAGCAAGTAGGGGGAGTGGCAGGCAGAGGGAGAAGCGGGCTCCCTGCTGAGCAAGGAGCCCAATGCAGGAATCGATCCCAGACACCGAGCTCATGACCTGAGTTGAAGGCGGACACCTAACCTACTGAGCCACCCACGCATCCCAGAAACATGGGCTGAGAGTATTCCCACAATGAGCCCTGCAAATATCCTTTTTTTTTTTTTTAAATATTTATTTATCAGAGAGAGAGAGCATGTGTGAGAATGGGGGAGAGGCAGAGGGAGAGGATCTCGAGCAGACTCCCTACTGAGTGAGGAGCCTGATGTGGGGTTCAATCCGAGGACTCTAAGATCATGATGGGAGCCAAAATCAAGAGTCAAATGTTTAACCAACTGAGCCACCCAGGCACTCCCCCCCAGCCCCCACACATTTTCATGTCCCTATACCATAGTATCCCGCTTGAACAAGAGAGGACTTTACTTGGCTGAGGCTCCATCATATTATAGATGGCCCAAATGTTCTAATATCATAATAACTTAAAATCAATTTAATTGGGGCTCCTGGGTGGCTCAGTGGGCTAAAGCCTCTGCCTTCGGCTCAGGTCATGATCTCAGGGTCCTGGGATCGAGCCCCACATTGGGCTCTCTGCTCAGCAGGGAGCCTGCTTCCCCCACCTCTCTATCTGCCTCTCTGCCTACTTGTGATCTCTCTCTGTCAAATTTAAAAAAAAAAAAAAAAGGGCACCTGAGTGGCTCAGTTGGTTAGGCGTCAGACTTGTCGGACTTCTGATTTTAGCTCAGGTCATGATCTCAGGGTTGTGGGATCGTGAAGCCTGCTTGATCTCTCCTTCTCCCTTGGCCCCTGCACCCCCTCCATGCCCAGTCACATGTCCTCTCTTTCTTAAAAAAAAAAATATATATATATATATATATATATATAATATATATATATAAAACATATATATATAAATATATTATATATATATTTATATATATATATATAAATTTCATTGGCTTTTATATGGATTTGTATTAATGAAGTTGGATTATCTTACTATTGTTTGCAGAGTGTGATAGGTTAAACAATTTGGGTACAGCAGGGCACAGGTATCAGTCCTACCAGAATCCACGTTAATGGAGGTGTACCATCCAGGAAGACCAGAAGTCAAATGTGGCAGTTTTTCAAACAATATCCTGGCAAATAGTCAAATAACAAGTCATCCTCTCTATTCTACTCCCATCATCATGTTTTATTTATCCTGATTTCAAACATTAAACATTTAAGATTCAAACCATTTAAACATTTAATAACATAAATCTGATATTCTCTTTAGTAGTGAGGACCTTGTCAGGCTATTTTATTTAACCTTTGAGCACATTCCTTTATATCTCCCTACTCCCACCCACTTTGGCCACACATTAGCTTGTGGTTCCCTCCTGGTGATTGCAGAAAGAAAGCTCTTTTTTTTTTTTTTTTTTAATGTCTTCTTAAAACATAAGGACCACTGTATTTGTGAAGCTGTTCTTTATCACATGGGAAAATCTGAGGTAAGAGAGTGTGCAACTGTGTTAAACAAGTTCTCCTCTGAACTCTGTTACTTACTAGCTATATGGCCTTATGCGATTTACCAAACTTCCCTGAGCCTCATTGTGATTGTTTATAAAATGGGGGTATATTATGTAACTGCCCCTTCTGCATCCCTTGTTTTATTTTCAAGGATAAGATATTAGCAGCTGCTTTGAAGCAGAAACACCTGGAAATGACCTAAACGACCATCCATAAGAGAATGGTAAAAGACATTCTGACCCAACCCGACTGTGGGATATTATGCAGCAGTTACAAAGAGTGAAACAGATATCCACGTTATAAGTCTGTTCCCCTTGACATATTATGAAGTAAGAAAATATATGTAATAAAATTTCATTTGATAAAAATCCTTAGCATATATGTGTATTGCTAATAATAAGAGTACCTAACCCTTATAAAATGCTTACTATGTAGCAAGCACGGCTGTAAGCAGTCCAAATAGAATTTCACTTAATCCTTACAGTAACCCATGGAGATAGGACTGCTGTCATCCCCGCTTCTGCAGATGAGAAAACTGAGATCATATATGTCATAAGTTGTAGAGGGGGGACTCAAACCTTGACTGTTTAGATCCAGAGTCTATGTACTTAACTGCTATCATCTATCGATCGTCTACCTATCATCTAACCATTGTCTGCTTATCTTTCCATACAAGCATTCACATATACATCTTTCTATCGGATATCTGGGAGGATGCATGCTTCCAGAGAAGTGACAATGGGAACTTCTACCAATTCTACATACCACTTTTACTTCTACTTCTGTAAACTTCTATATTGTTTGCAGTACCATAGTCGAGTTTAGAATTATAGTACCAGGGATATCTGATATACAGCTATGATAAATATAAAGGAGAAGCTTTGCAAACAAGCAGTCCTTAAGTGGTACTGCAATGTTAATAATTTGCTTTAGTTGGAGCTCTTAAATATGAATATTGTTTATATCTTTGAGGACAGGAGATATAACACCTTTCCCTTTTAATTTTAACACCTTTTTCTTTTTCTTTTCTTTTTTTTAAAGATTTTATCTATTTGAAAGAGAGAATGAGAGAGAGCATGAGAGGGGAGAGGGTCAGAGGGAGAAGCAGACTCCCCGCTGAGCAGGGAGCCCGACGTGGGACTTAGTCCCAGGACTCCAGGATCATAACCTGAGCAAAAGTCACTCACTTAACCAAATGAGCCACCCAGGCACCCTAACACCTTCTTTCAATAGGACTTACATAGTGCCTTGTCCATTATGAACACTCAAAAGCTTTATGTACTGACTGAATGGAGACTATAAGTGAAAGACTTCCGTTACGACAGGGCTATAGTCTGAGGCTGTGTAGTAGAGCAAAGTTGAATTGAAATTAAATATGTGGTTCTGGACAATTAACCAGTGCTTTATCCAACTTGATTAGCCAGTTATAGATAAGAAAGAATGTTTCTTTTACCCTTGAAAACCCTTGCATCCATTCATAGTATTTGCCTCATATTTCATTCTAATTTGATGTTTGATACATTTCAACCCATTTCCCCTGTAAAATATTCCTTGGGCCTCATTTCAAAGCCTTAGATCTAGAATTTAGTCTCCACTTGACTTGAGATTTCTTATCGGGAAGATTGACACTTAACAACATTCTATTCCTAGATTCTTGTGTGTTAAACCACCACCAAAAACATTTGTATTAGTTTTCTATTTTGATTATTACATGATGATTCTGATGTTTCTAGAATGTATGCAGTGTGCCTTTATTCCCTGCTTCTTTGCCTTTTACTATTTTTTTATTGAAGATTCTGAGGTTGTTCATACAATTGCTGATACTTCCTGATTGCAAGATATCTCTGTGGGCTTTTAAACATATTTAAATATATTTCTAAACTTTCATTCACTTGCATAAGCATGAATGTACAGCTTCTGAATGCAGAATTTTAAAAATGATTTTTTTTTTTCTTCTCTTAGGCTGAAGAGTCATTCGTTTAAAAATACATTTTAAGATTCAGTGTTTATTTGTAACTATAATGGAACTCTGGAAGCAAGTGGCATATAAGAAGTGACCCACAAAATATCTTTGAAAAATTATAATTGATTTTCCATAAGATTGTTCTTTTTAATATTTGATGTTACTTTGCAAATATGAGAAATAGATATCCAGATGAGGATACTGAGGAACACAGAAGTACCCAGATCCAGGAATAATCTGGTGTGAGAAACACTAGATTCCTCAGACTTATTCTTTTTCATTGGTTTTAAATTCTCTTTAAAAGAAAGGTTTTATAGCTGGTAAAATGTCATGACACTTATAAGGACTTTATTTCCTGGGTGAATAAAGCTATGAATCCGCCTATTAAAATAGGTAATATTCAGCCCCATTTTATGTTATTCTAGAAACTTTATCTTAAATCTATTAATGTTTCCACAGCACCCTGGTACAATCTCATTTCTCTATCTTTCCCCTCCACCTGGAATATGGCCCGATGTCTTTCTACCATATTCCTACCCATACTTCCTTCAATCCTCCACTGTCTCCAACAAGCTTCTCTAGGCTATTCTGTATTTTCATAGCTGTTTGTTCATACTTTTACCAAGCTTATTCTGAAAAGACATTTGTACACATGCCAGTTTCTCCTCTCTGGATAGCGTGGCCCAAATCTTGAGGGTTTTTTGTACTTTGTGGTTCCAATCCTTCTTTCTTTTTTTTTTTTTTTTAATGTCTTTAAGACTTTATTTTTGGGGCACCTGGGTGGCACAGTCAGTTAAGTAGCCAACTCTTGATTTTGGTTCTGGTCATGATCTTAGAGTTCTGGGATCCACATTTAGTGGGGAGTCTGCTTGAGGATTCTGTCTCCTTTTGCAACCCCCCCCCTCCACCGGCTCATGTGCTCTCTCTCTTTATCTCTAGAAATAAATAGGTCAATTTTTTTTTAAGTTTATTTTGAAGTATCCCCTATACTCAGTGTAGGGCTCTAACACAGAAGCCCAAGGTCAAGAGTCACACAGTTTACTCACAATTATGAATTATACCATCAGCACTCAAATAAATGAGATATATTTATAATACTGAGAGACAGGGTCAAATCTGATATTATAGAAACTAATACTGAAATAGTTGACTGAATTATTCACTATGCACTGTGATTCTTCTACTAGATGGATATTTACTTTTGCTTCCCTAAGAACCATTTTATGCCTGGTCAACTTACTTAAAAATGTCACCAGAAAAAATTCTTGTAGTATTTAGGGTAACATCTTATTTTGTCAAAATTATATTAATCTGTCCAGGCCAATCACAACTTCAGGGGAGGGGGAGAAAGGGAGAGAGAGAAGAAGAAGAAAGAGGATAGAAAAGAAGGAAGAAAAGGAAAGGAAAGAAAAGAAAAAAAGAAGGGGACAGGAAGGAAGGAAGGAAGGAAGGAAGGAAGGAAGGAAGGAAGGAAGGAAGGGGGAAAGAGAGAAAGAAAGAGGGAAAGGGAGAGAGAGAAGGAAGAGGGGGACGAGAGGGAAGGAGAGGAGAAAGAAGGGAGGGCGGGAACACATCTTTGCTACCACAGTATATTGGGCAGGGATGACTTTAAAAAAAAAAAGAGGAATCTCTGATTTTTATTTATGCTTTTCAATGTTTTCCATGTGCTTCTATGTACTTACATATAAATATGACAAGATTTCTTTTCAGATTCCTAAAATAATTCTCCTCCTCCTTCATCTTCTTTTGCAACATGAGAAGTTTACCTGAAAACTATCTGATAGCTTAAATGACCTAGAAAGACTGTATCAAGACAGCACAAGAGGAAAATTACCAGAATCTATAACATTAAAAGTTGTTCGCTCAGGATTGAATTTTGGTGGCCAGAGAACCACTGATAGTATACTTCAGGGTTCTCTGACTTGTTACAAGTTTAACTGAAGTAAATGATTTCTTGTGCAGCTTATCAGTTTGGCATCAGATTGCATTAGATAAGCCCCATAAGGCCCAAGCTGCTTTACATTTTCTTTTAAAATATTTTGAAGATTTTATTTATTTATTGGACAGAGAGAGACGCAGCGAGAGATGGAACACAAGCAGAGGGAGTGGGAGAGGGAGAGGCAGGCTTCCCGCTGAGTGGGGGCTTGATCTCAGGACCCTGGAATCAGATCCGAGCTGAAGGCAGACGCGCAAGGACGGAGCCATCGGGGCACACCCAGCTGCTCTACATTTTAAAACAAAATTACCCAAAAACCGAGGAGTAACAGAAGGAGGGGCGAGGAAGGAAAAGAGGGAAGGAAGGAGGAGAGAGTAAAGAAGACCAGGAGGAAAGAAGGGAGGGAGGAGAGGTAGGAGGAAGGAAACCTGTTTTGGACAGTGAAGGATGTTAAAGACACACATGAAAAAACTAGATGAAACTGGTAACATAATAAGAAACTTAAGGGGCACCTGGGTGGCTCAGTGGGTTAAGCCGCTGCCTTCGGCTCAGGTCATGATCTCAGGGTCCTGGGATCGAGTCCCGCATCGGGCTCTCTGCTCAGCAGGGAGCCTGCTTCCTCCTCTCTCTCTCTGCCTGCCTCTCTGCCTACTTGTGATCTCTGCCTGTCAAATAAATAAAATCTTTTAAAAGAAACTTAAAAATTGCAAAGCCATCTAAACAAACATATTAGTGTTAATATGAGAGTCCCTTATTTTGTCACTTCTTAATTTGCAAATTAGTAGAGAAGACAGTGGAAGTTTGAATTTGGAATCTTGAGTATCGATCTCCAAGTCAAAATGAATAATCTTTGGTCTGATGTCACATGTTAATTGACAAACCTTAGCACAAGAAGGTTATCATATCTGTCATTATTGATACAGATTGACAAATGCAACATCCAGCTAGAACAGTGGCTTTTCCTTTTCTGGATACTTTTTCATTTTATCTAATCCCAGAAGCTTGACTGGATTTGTCTGGCTGCTAGCATAATTTAAGGACAAAAACTTAATTAAATATATATAAAATGACTAATTTAAGTGCATACAATTTAAGAAATAAACAAATAATTTCTGTATTAACTTCCACACTGCCTTCATTACATAATTAAAACAATGCAATTAAAAACCCAAGAATAATCACATGGCAGCATCTTTTTGTATTTCTTGATTTGTTTGTTTAGATAGCTTACAGCAATGGCAATTCAACTAAACATTTTCTTTATTATTTTGCAAACTTTTTTTTTCATATGAAGAATAAAAACCAAAGGGAAACAAAAATAGTCCTATACAACTTTGTTTATCCAACTTGCTAAGATGGTAAAAGATACTGGTCTATAAAAACTAGAAGGGCAGAGACTGGGAAGTAAGGGAATTAGGAAGAGGTTGGTAGAAGGTTAGAAATGTTCAGCCACCAGATGAAAATGGGGCTCAGGATCTAATGGGTAACATGGTGACTCTAACTGATAAAATGGTAGTGAATAATTGAAATTTGCTAAGAGTGTAAAACTTAAGGATGCTTGAGTCGCTCAGTCGGTTACGGTTGTGTCTGCCTTTGGTTTGGGTCATGATCCCAGGATCCTGGAATCGAGTCTCCTTTGGGGCTCCTTGCTCAGCAGGGACCCTGCTTCTCACTCTGCCTGCTGCTCCCCCTGCCTGTGCTCTCTCTCTCTCTCTCTCTCTGACAAATAAAATCTTTAAAAAAAGAAAGAAAGAGAGAGTGAGAGAGTAAAATTTAAATGTTCTTAACAACAACAACAAAAAAAGATAAACATGCAGTGATAAATGTGTTAATGAAGCAGGTAGGAGGAACACTTTCACAATGTTTATGTTTATCAAATCATCAGGACATATATTTTAAGTATCTTCCAATTTTGTCAATTTTATCTCAGTGAAACTGGGTGGAAAAAAGGGAAGCTTCACTTACAATAGTCTAGAACTTGATCATTGCCATGCTCTTGAGTACTTCATAGGCAGAACATGCTTCTAAAGCCTTATTTGTTGTTACATTCTACTTTGAAACAATTTATGGTTTTCAAGGACATTTAAAAAATTCCAGGCAGTTGTTAGTTTACATAAGGCTGCTCACATTTGGCTTTTAGAAATTAAGACTCTCCCCTCTGAAAGACTACTGATACTCACACACATGCATGAGGGAAAACACTAATTCACGACATTTACTTTTAAGTGAATAGAATTTTTTTTTCAATCAGGTCCTTTAACTTCTGTATCTGCAAAATATAAAAACTTTGCTCCTTAATACAAAATCTTGATTTTCAGGGGTGTAGGACACAAAAGGAATTTAAATGCCTATTGCTACAGGTTAATCACTTAAACCAGAAGCTAGGAGAATCTTTTTTTTTTTTTACAGTAAAAATTGATTTATTTAAAACAGTTACAAAAAAGCTCAACAAAATAGAGATTATCCTTAGAATTATTAATGCTTTGTTAAAGATCAGGTAGAAGCTAGGAGAATCTGCGTTGGTATCCCAGTTCTTCCACTTATCAGCTAGATTACAGTGTGTAAGTGACTCAGCTTCCTCCTTGGTAAAATGAGATTAATGTTATTTGTTTATATCATAACAGTCTTCCAAGGATCAAACAAAATTATGAATTAAGAAGTGTTCTGTAAGCTGTAGGGCATTAAACAAATTAAGATGTTTTTAAATAATAATTTTATCTAATTGAGAAATTTTGATTTATGCCAGATACTACTTCTCACAGAGAGTCTGACGTCTAGCACAGGTACCACTTTGGAACCATACATTTAATCAATAGGAAGACGAGTGTCTTTCTGCTCACCTCTCTGACAGGTTAACAACCTGTAAGAAAAAGATCACCAGTCAGAGTCATGCTGTATTAGATGGACAGTGTAATCACTAGGACAATTCTTAATACAAAGAAAGTGGAAACATGAGTCTGAAGAGGGGAAATATCAAAGGTACTCTTTATCAAGAGTGAAACTTTGAAATCCATCTATTTAAGATTAATCACTATTCTTTTAGTTAAGCTGTTGTCATCTCTAACTTTCCCTGAGTAGAAAATAATCTACACTTCCAACTAAGTTATTCATGGTCCAATTTGTTCTCAGAATACTATAATAGGCTTTGTGAAGATAAGTTTTATAATAGGGATTTAACATAGTGAGAAGCCAAGACACAGAGGCTTTCAAACACAAAGAGTATATATGTATATAAACTGCTCATCCCCTCCCCCTCTCCTTCCCCTCTCCCAAAACAACACTCACCCCTACTGAAAATCTAATTTTTACAAAGGATTCAGATGAAATGCCAGTTCAACAACTTCACAGTACAATCGGTTTAGCTGCTGCAGTGTAGCTTGGGAGCCATTTTCAGCAGTGCTGGGAAAGGGGAAGACTTCGAGTGAAGCACCCCTAGAAGAAGGAATGCTGGGAAGGGTTTTAGGAAAGAGAAACGTTCAAAATCTTCCTCCTGGCAGCTCCGTCTTGCTTGATGACCACATTTACATACTGAGTTCACAGGCTAGAACTCTCAAAGAGAACTCTACTTCCCTGGAGAAAATACAACTTTCAGGGTGGTATCCTGGAGAAAAAAAAAAAAAAAAAAAGGAAGAAAAAGAATCACTGATAATCTATATAAATTATTTTTATTTTTCAAGCTTTTGGTATCTTAAACTATTGAAAATACAGAGTTAATTCAGAGACACTATTAGTTTATTGTTTTTTTTCCCCCCTTTTGTGCTTTAAGATCTAACCTTCCATATTTATAATTTTTAATCTCATCTGTATCCAAATAGGTATACTGGCTATTTGTTTTACAAAATAGCAAGGTACCTGGCCTGTGGTGCAGGGTGTATCTCCATTCCAGACACTTGTTTTTGTAAGGTTCCTCATTTTCCCATTTTAAACATATCAAGACACACAGATATAATTTAGTATTTAAAGCCCTAGAAACTCTCTATTAATGTTTTTTATAACTAGCTTCTTTTTCTGTATATGTTACATCTCTGCTGTGCCTATTTTGTTGCAAGTCAGGCTATCTTATTTGCGTATTTGTAACAGAGTATATAAAAGGAGAAAGATTCATGGTTTACTGGGTATTCAAAACTTCTCTTAGATTAAAAAAATCCTCCAGATCACATAAAAATTACGTAATAAATATATATTTTAAACTTTTCTTTATATATTTTAAACTTTCAAAGGATGATTCCTTGGGTTGTTTTTTAATGTGCTTGTAATGATTTCTAGCACTCACACCTCCTTCCTTGCTTTCCAAACTGTTTATACTGTCCCCAATAACACTCAGTGGAGAGCTGTCATTCCCGGCTAAATCCTTACTTAGGGTGGATGCTATGCCTCCGTGAGACAGGGTCAGGGGGTCAAAATAGATTTTGGAGGCCACCTGGAGAGTCCAGGCCATGAACTGACTCAAAAAATTTATATCAGAGCCAGAATAGTCCACCTCCCCGGGTCAGATCTGGCCTGACACTCCAACCGCAGGCTGGGGCATGCTAGACCGAGCTCAGAGAGAGGCCAGAGTTGTTGACCCTGCTAGCTGACCTCTTCAAACTTCAGGAGAATTTTTTTGGCAGTTACCACGGTGACTGGGTACTCTAAAAGCTTATCCTTCTTACTGAAAGGAGGGAAAAAAATCAGGAAAAAATATGTTAAAACCTACCTTGCAGAGATGCCTATCACAGTTAAAGTTTAAAAAAAAAAATTGAGGGAGTTCTAAATTGTGTATGCCTTTGATACTGATTTCTACTGCTGTCCTAATGAAATTGGAATTTATAAGGTCTTTCAAACCGCAAAATTCACATTTGGAACAGATACTGCTTTTTTTTTTTCCCTTTCCAATAGCTGAGAATTTGAATAATGTATTAAAATACTTTTTAAACAACATAATTTACTTGGAATATCTAATAACTCTCTGCTTTTCTTTGAGAATAATCAGCTTTGAAATAAGATCCATCATAAATGCTAATCTATTAGGGGAAAAAATACCATAACTAAATAATGATTTTTGCCTCAAAAATAAACTCAATATTTTTTTTCCTGAAAGAAAAGTGTTCATTTTTGCTTAACTTGAAATAATAAAACTAGAAGAAAAGCACGGGGCTATTATTATTATTATTACGTATTCTATCTTTTATCAAGTGACTTAATAAAAATAATGTGCACATGAAAAACAACATCACAAAAATACTATAACAAAAGAATATGGGGAGGAAAAAAGCAAGGTACACTTTATTTTAGAGCCATGCACATTAAAGCTAAAAAGCTACAGCATATTCTTCCATGTTAATATCAAATACTAACTTGTCCTAAAGTTCCACAACAATAGAAAGTCATATAAATTAAAATTTAATTCCCCATGGGGTAAACCTATACACATTTTAAGACTTTACTAGTTGCATTTTGGTGACAGATTGTAATACAAAATACCTTAAAATGGCTCCTATATGTGACTTGAAATTAGACGGGAATTGTAATAATTTAGAAGGAAATATTCTTTAATCATAATAATACTTGCTTTTAAAAATACCTCTGTACTATATAATGATTTTTTGTGAAGCGAAACCAATGACTCTTAGTGCTGCTGCTGCTCTGCCCCTCCTTTAATTTTCCCCTCTACCTCATACATGACTGGGTCCTAGATGTCTTGAAAGAGCTTTCTCCAGCCTGTGGGTACTGTGTGTGTGTGTGTGTGTGTGTGTGTGTGTGTGAATGTGTGAGCATGACGCGCACAAATGATGAAGCAAGGGTGAGGGGAGAGTGGATTTGCATTTTAAAATGCAATGGCTATATAACAAACAATGTCTTTGGCCTAAATATTATTTTTCATCTTGACTCTAAGCCAAGAAAAAAAAAATGATGAATTATAGAAATGTAGTAACTGACATTCCAAAAATGAATACCAATTCATTTCAAATTTCAGAGGTATGTTCTAACCTAATCTTGAATGTTCATTTTGCTGTGACCTATTTTGACCATTTTGTAATCACCACTAAATTCATAGAACAGAATGGACGTAAAGCCAAGTATCTGTTAATTAATCTTAATTTTTAAGAAACAAAATATAATTCAGAATATAATTTCCCTTCTTGTTCTCAAAACAGCCAGTAAAAGGGAAGATCAGAGATTATTTTGAAGTGGATTTTGCCGGGTGATCCGACTGCACTTTGCTAACACACAGGTCCTTCAACTAGATGGTGTGGTTCTTGTCATTGCAAAGTGGGCAACCAGGTTGATGAGTCACTACAACTGTGGGGCCAGCTCATTCTCTATGATGAACTCAGACTGTCCTTCCCAGTCGGGGACTCTTGGCAAGCTTCCCTAAAGACCCGGAGGCTGGCAAAGCATGAGGAACTATCAAACAGGAAATGGGTCCTCCTCAGGTTTTGAAAAGAGATGATAGAAGTCTTAAAATGTGGCAAGCCAGACCAGAATCTCCTAAACCACAAGTCTTAGCTTGAGTGAAACATTATTTCTGAGTTGGATCTGAAAAGGAAAAGAAGTTTACGAGTAAGACAATGGTTCATTTGTATGCAAGAAAACAATGCCAAGTCTCTTCGCTTGATTTCCTCTAGTCAAATTTAGGATCTTTTAGGAAAAAAACAAAAATCATTTGTCAATCTTCTGTATAAACTTTTGCTGAAAGGATAATGAAATACTTTATTCAGTAACTCGTAGACCTGGATCTTTTCTAAGGTTGAAAGTTCACAAGTATGTTACAGGACTACAGAATATAGGGACTGAGAGCGTCCTAAGAGATGACCTAGTCCTAGCTTTTTACTTTCTATATGTAAACCCTGAAGCCCCAAAACTTGAACTGCGTTACATACAAACTATTATTTACATGCCTAAATTGGGAACTTAGATCCTGCTAGGCATTTCTAGTCTAATGTGTTCTCTGCTACACTATGAGGCTCCTTCACAGGGGAAAAGGATATTGGATGTCCACACAAGTAGACATATTCAAAGCCTTAGAGACACAGTTAATCTGAGACCATGGTATAAAATGATTGTAAAACTCATTCACATTGCACTTTCAGGAAACAACTTTAGGCATCACGTGAGCAGAAATTCTACAAAACCAGGCTGTAAAGCAGTAAAATAAAATGCGTTATAGGAAGCTTCAAAATTCTTAGGGACTTCTGTCTGATGGTAACAAGGGCATGTTGTTAATATTATTTCTCCAGTTAATTGTTTTTATTGATTTGTTATGGCTAGGAAGCACTGATTGATTTTCTTAGAATTGGTACATTGTTCCACTCTGCCAGGTTTGTAATTAAAGACCAAGAAGAAGGGCTTTGGGTTTTAGCCTATCTAGGTTTCCAGTGGTATGAAAGAGTCTGTCTAAAGAATCATAGACTATATAAGATATGCTGGCTGCCAGTCCAAAAGGGCTTAATTGGGTCTTTCTTTAACATTTCTCTAATTTACATCAGTTTTAATTTGTATCTATTAGAATCAGTGGATCCTGAAAATCAAATAAATAGAAGCCTATAGAAAAATGTGGAATTCAGTGCTGATACCCCAAAGTGCCACTTTGCAGCTGCATTCAGTTGTAACACTTATTCTCCATATCATGTATTTTCAGCACAGCCCCCATTTGTCCTGTTAACTTGTCATGGCATTGTGAGATCATGATTTAATTCTGAGAATTTGGCTCAGGACCCCAGAGGAAAAAAAAGCAAGGGATAAAAATTTAAGGAAAGGGAGCAAAAGTACCAGGTATGCTGAGGAGCCAGTGGTTTCATAGGAAAGAAAGCTGGTATTTAGGAAGATGGTCATACATGATTAAGAAGTGAAGGCCAGGGGCACCTGGGTGGCTCAGTGGGTTAAGCCTCTGCCTTCCGTTCAGGTCATGGTCTCAGGGTCCTGGGATGGAGCCCCACATCAGGCTCTCTGCTCAGCGGAGAGCCTGCTTCCCCCACTTTCTGCCTGCTGCTCTGCCTACTTGCGATCTCTCTCTCTCAAACAAACAAAAAAGAAGAAGTAGTAGTAGTAGTAGTAGTAGTAGTAGTAGTAGTAGTAGTGGTGAAGGCCATAGGAGTCAGGCACCCTGACTCCCACCTAGAATCTCCAAGAAATGTTGTATTCTTTCCATCGATTCCACTGGGGGGCATCTTTGGTACTAATCACGTGTTAAATTTTTGGAGGGGCCGAGGACCGAAAAACACCACTCTGAGGCTGGGTCTGAAGAATGTTTGGCAACCCTCCGTCAGAGCTCCCATCCCGATGGGCGGAGGAGCCGAGGAGCGCTTCGCGCATGCGCATCTATTGTTGAGTTTCTTAAAAACACTTGAGAAAGCCTCCTCTTGACCCAGAAGCTGACTTCTCCACCCAAAGGAGAAAGAGCTGTTAAGGGAAGCTTTTTGACAGAAGGGAACTTGCTGATATAGAAATATTTTTCCTTTTGGCGAGCTGAGCGAGGAGAAGAAAGTCAGTGAGGAATTGTAAGATTAAAGAGTGAGAACTTTCCACTTGCTTCTGAGCTCCACCCCCAGGACTAGCCTGGCTGTGCTCCAGGGGCAGTGTGGATGACAGAAGGGCTAGTTGCCTTCCCCAGCTTCTTAACCTGACTTTCCACTTGCCAAGAGCTGTTCCTTCGGTCCAAGTGGGCACAGCAGTCTGTCCGGGCCACCATCCCCTGGACTGCTGCGGGAAGCACCGTCGGAGGCAACTTGACCAGGGCCCGCCTGCTGCCAGGACAGGACCATTTGAAAAAAGACTTCTTTTTTGGCATCTTTCATAGGCTCCTTGGGAAATTGTTAAAGACAGAAATTTTGAAATTGAATTTTCATGATTATTGTTAAAGAGGGGTGAGGCACAGCAGCTGCCCCAGAGCAGCTGGTCCAGCTCCTCCATCTGCAGGACAGTCCAGCCCCTTGGCCACTCCCCCCCCCCCCCCCAACCAGGCCAGCAAGAGGAAGGGAAAAGGAGGGGCACAAAGGTACAGGTTTCAACTTTAGAATAAGGGCCCCGGCCCTGGGCATTTGAGTCATCTGCTTCCACAAATACAAAAGAAATGGCAAACAAAACAAAACAAAAAATGTAACTTCAGGTCTCAGTCCCAGGTTGCCCACATGAACTGTAGGCCCAACAACACACATTCCTGTGGGGGATGTGAGGGATCCTTTGGTGAAGGAACTTTGGAGAAGGGCAGAGGTTTCTAGGAGGTGGAACCAGTTTCTCCCCTGGATCCTCATGGCTCCTGGGGTGGGAAGGACTGGAGTCACATGAATGTTCCTTTTCCCTCTTCTACCTGCCATTTCTCATTGAGAAGCAATGCCACGGGATAATGCCCTCCCACCGCCAGTTTCCTCATCCCCAGACTCAAGTGCCTCAGAGTGAAATGTCATGAAAAGTTATTGCCAACAACAAATTCAGGCTGACAATTTGTCAATAATCACGCCTTCAACTTGCTGGATGGCCTTCATGCAATAAAGAAGCAGATGCACAGAGGTGGGGGGGCGGGGGGTGGGGGGGGCAGGCAGGATGTAGGTGACTGCCCAACGCATAGCTTTCCAGGTTTGCTTCCCTATCAAGCCGTGTTCTGCCCCCCAAGAAGGGAAATGCATTCTGTGAGGGACTACAGGGCACCACCAGCCCAGTTGGCTCTAGTCCTTGCTCTCTTTCTTCCTGTTGCTCACGCAGGCTACTCCCAGGAAGCCTCTCTCTAAGCTTTCCTCCAGTTAACCCTTCTGGGTACGCGTGACTGTGGTCTCAGGCGCCCTTGGTTAACAGTCGTGTTACCCGAGTTTTCTTTTGTTTGAAATGCTGGGCCTCCAGACCTTGGCATGTGTTGGACATCTAGTTACTTCTGCATGCCTGTCTGTATCCTGAGACAGAGAAAAGTATTAGGAATTGATGCTCAAGATAAATAATAGTGAGATTTTTACCTGTGGAGGCATTGGAAGAATGTGTGCATATTAAGTCATTTCAGAACTTAAGACAGATCTGAAAAGGATCTTTCAAAGTGTTTTTACACTATCACCTCTATAAACATCCCCTCCCCCAACACAGACACATTCACAAAAGCACCCTTTTATATATATATATATATATATATATATATATATATATATATATTTAATATTTTGGACTCTGTGTTTTAAATTTAGAAGCAACTTGAAACATATAAGTTGATTTAAACATGAACTTTCTATCTAAGATATGACTTCTTGTGAGGTTAGAAATCCAATTACCTAATCATAAGATTTCGATTAAAATATCAGTCATGGCCCTCTTAGAATATTGATTTAGCTACAAAAGTTGGGTTCAAAATTTAATTCGCTCTTCTTTTTTCTCCAACTTAAGTTTAAATTTCTTTTATTAACACAACACAGAACTTGAATTAAGGATCTTCTTGTTAAACTGCGGGCTTTTCTCATTTCCCTGAACTCTGTAAGTGAACCACATTGTCATATAATCGATAGGAAAAACTCAGCTGTCACAGGTCCTAAGCGACCGCTTACCACAGAACTAACATGATCTGGCATTTCTGAGTTTGAAATATGTGCTGTTTGGATGACATGAGACCAAAAATACTACCCAGACAGCATATATGTTGTAGTCTCTATGAATGGCTGAGGACTGATTTGCTGAGACCAAGGAGATATGAGAACAGACTTCTCTCCTGGACAGAGATGAAGTGCTCTCTTTTTTCTTCCATCAACAGGAATTCCAAGTATTGGGGTCTAGGAATCAAGGGTATTTTTAAATTCATCTAAGTTTGTTTGCTCTTCTAGAGTTTATAACAGAATTTGAAACGAGGTGTTTTTCTTCCCAAACCTATGAGCAATTCAGATTTTGATTTTGGAGTTAAAATCTGAAACTAAATGTCAAGCAGTTTCAAAACCTATCCCTTGAAGTCCTAGATCCTTCCCATCAATGTGATCAGGAGTTCTCCAGTATGTAAATCCTTTGGCTCAAAAGTAACTGAATGGCATCTGATTTTAAGTAGCAGGAACCCATAAATCTCTGGCAAAATATTCCTCTGCCTCAACGTTACAGACATGCTGCACTCCCAACCTTCTCTACAATCTGCCACCTAGAAATGCTACCATGAAGAAGATACAATCCTTCCTTATCTGTATCCTCTCCCTTTAACTATGATCTGCCATTCTGGACTTCTAACTCAATGACATGTTTCACCTTGGGTTTTTTGCTTTGTTTTGTTTTGTTGTTGTTTGCTTTTTTAAGTGGTACTGGGCAGCCCTACTGTGGAATCTATCCTACTTGGTAGATTAGATTATGTGATAAACATGTTAATTTATCTCAGGAAGAACCTTGTTATGAGCCTCCTCAATGAGGCATACTACAAATCAATTACACACCAAAGGTGAAAGGTATTCTGACTCACGAATTGGCTCTGTCAGCAAGCTGATGTAGTAAATATTAGTTATCCTTAGCCTACCTGGACCCATCTATATGAAGAAAAGTACTAGAGGGGATCAAACAGCAACAAGCTAGGTGAGACAAATTCAGTTTACAATAGATACATAAGACTTCTCTTTTGTAAACCTAAAGCTGTTGGAGCCTGTATTTCCCACATCTACCATCACGAAGATCTTTGGGATAAGCTATGAAACACCACTTCTAATTAGTTCATTTGTCATCAGAGAACCACTGCATCCAGCCAGGTATTTTGCTCCTATTCAACTCTGGAAGAAAACGGGACAACATGTGCTATTATAAAAAGCTCAGCATTCAGTGCCAACATTTCAAATTGGCCTCATTTTACAAGATCTCAGAAGCCCCCAACTCATTCAGGCTATGTCTTGGCAACCTTGCTCTAGCCCCAAACAGGGCTGTAACACAGTAGAGTTTATCCATTATCATAGTTCACAGGCTTCTCCATAGCTGCGAATCGACATTTGGAACTTATGTCACACAGAAGGAGTGAAAACCCCTCTAGGAACTGAGTCACTGATTTCCAAAGTAAGTGCCATAGGTGGGTGGGAAGAGGAGGAGGAGGAGGTAGCAGGGGACAGAGAAGGGAAGAACTAGGCACTGGATAACCAGGCTGTGAGTGACCTAGCTGATGTCCATCAAAGGCAGGTAACCGATGAAAAGAGTTCTCTTCTGGGATACTTGAGTGTCTGAATTTACCTGATGACAATTCCGGGAAATGACTGATCTCATCTCAGCCCTATACACCTGAAGAGTATTTATATATTTATTTAAGAAATATGGCACATTAAACTATTTTGTCTTTGATTCCCAAAACATAAACCACATGAGGTCAATAAATTGGAGAATTTGCCTCAATTCTTAATCACACAGTGCAGAGATACGATACACTGGATACGGAAGCTGTACTGGACAGCCCCAGCATGTACGGCTCTAAAATTCTAAGCTGTTCAGTTCTGTCTAAACTTGCATACCCTCCCCAGCCCCCAAACACCCACAGGAAATGTATCTTTCCCTTACTCTCTGCAATCTAAACTTAGGAGTACACAAACCAAGAGCTGGAGGTAACTGCTTCTTTGCAGCACTATTTATGAAACACTTATTATTTTTTTTTCCTCCCCAGGCACCCGCCCCAAGGGACTGAGCAGTGCACTCTGCTGCTACTCAACTCGGTCCAAGAGAGAAGGTGGGGGGTTGCAGGAGCATCTTTACCAGTGCAGCGCTCTTGCCGCCCGCACCTGCTTTCTCACCAGTTCACCAAGCTCCCTCTCGGCTTCATTTCACAAACATTCTGGGTCTCCATTTATCTGTTAAAATGGCCCAGGGTGTTTGCCAGGAGTATTGTGCCACCATCGCTGGCACATTTTGTCTGTCATTACACAAAGCATTCTAAAAAGCTATTTCCAACCCTGAAAATATACTCTTACTACAGAAGTCATTACATTAGCATAACAAGCACCAAGTTCCAAGATGGTAATTTGGTTATAGATCTGAAATCCTTCCTGTTCCATCAGCTAGATGTCGAGGGATGCTGTGACCCTGCTGCCTCCACAGTCTGCGGACCACTCCCCAAAGAAGTTCTGCTGCGGTGAACAGTTTGTCCTTGGGAACTCCGACTAGGATGGAAGTTTCAGGTTTCAACTACCCACATTGGGACATTTCTTAAAGAACCAAGATGCCTTTATCTTTCTCTCTCTCTCTCTCTCTCTCTCTGTCTTTGTCCCCCCTTCCTCTTTCGGTACCCTTCTTTGACGGAGAAACTATGTCTTAAATGATATTCTTCCGCAGGTATCTCATTGGACATAAGACAAATATCAGGATTTCACTTGTAGGCAATACAAACACTTTTTGGTTCTTTTGTTGGGGGTGGGGTTTGGGAAATTTGACCTCAGTCCACTGGGCCAGTTGTCGGGGTGCAGATTAGCTGCCACTCTGTTGAGGCCCGGATGATGGTGGTGGTGGTAAGGGTCAGCAGGGTTGAGATGTATTCAAATGTTAATTTACACCTGAAAAGACTGGCAGTCACCCACTTGGGTGGTGACTGGAGTTTCTCAGGAATCCTGGCCTTGAGTGTTTTCTTGGGAAAGATGAAAGTAGAAATGGAGGAGAAATGCAGCCTTAAAGTTACAGGAGCAGCAAGGAGGGAGGGAGCAGGGACAGCCCTGTTGAGTTAAAGGAAGTTTATGTAGCTACCAGTTATAAAAATCTATTTTCAACGTTCCCTTTGCAGTATAGTTTTAAGGTACAACAGAGAGGTGGTATTTCCTCTTTCCCTACATATTTGGAAACTATCTTTTGGATCCAAAAATATTTATGTGGAAGAAGGAGGAATTAGCCTTATTATTATTATTTTTTTTTTCTGCCATTGGGATGGGTTTCCTTGCTTTGCATAGTCTTTCCGTTTAACCACTGCTACCTACCCTGCTTAGTGGACTCCCGAAGTACCTCAGGAGTAACTGAAAAAGAAAAACCTTCTACATTCCAACACTGCCTCTAACCTCAAACATAGTAAAGGGTTCATTCAAGACCCCAGGACCACACTGAGGCATTAATTAGGCTGATGAAATCCATCGAAATGTATGAATTCAGCATAATCAAGTTTCTACCGCAGACTATCGTTAAGGAATACGTGAGCAGCTGGGAGAATAGAAAGTACTGTTAGAGTTAAGTCATGCATGTAATTGAGTATATTTAACATAACCATTTTAATGATCAGTGATTAAAAGTGCATCTTACTTAAATGGTATATCCTCTGCAATTTGTTCATATCAACTCGATAATATTCTCAAAAGGAAAAAGTAGGGATACACATTTCTAAACAAGATCTTTTTTGAGTTGGGGGGGGGGAAAGCAGAAAAGTGAACTGAAAAGGGGGGAAAAAGCAGCTTTTGCACGCAAACAGCTCCACCAGTGTGATATAAATTAATCACTGTTTTAGGCATCCCTGTGCTCAGTTCAAAGTATTAGGAATATATAACAAGTGATTTTCTTTCATCCCTCGAAAAGAAGGTATTTCATTAGAGAACTTCCTCAGTCCAACAAGATTATTTTTTCAAATCTCAAGTCCTGCTGATTTTAAGAGCTTTTCTTAGGAACCTAGGAAGTTCACCTTTCCGATTCTTCTTCCAACCTGTAGGGTTGGCTTATCTTAGTGGAACTTGCCTTTGTGAAGACAGCACTGGGAAGAAGAGAGACAGCCTCACAAGGAAAGAGATGCCCCCTGGCCATGGCAGTCTAGGGCCACAGACAGAAGCCCTCACAGGGAAATTAGCTGTTTGGATCAGCTAGGGGTCTGACCAAGAGCCCACGTGTTTAGAGCCAGACGGGCTGTGCTCTATTCACTTGGACCTGGCCAGATAAATGAAGTCATTGTGAAGCCCTGCATAAGCCAGCCCAACTCTTTTTGTTGTAGTTTCTCAGCTTTTGAGCACAAAACACACAAACCACCGATTATCCAGGGAAGAAGAGGTGGATCCAGATCTACAGGTAGAAGTATGTAATCCCACGATATCTACACATCTATGCAGGCTTTATAAAAGTGAGGATTGAAGAGAAGGATGCAGTTGGCCCAGTTCCCAAAAGTTGCCACACGGGGCTCTTTTTATCTCCTTTCACCCCTGCCCCCATCCTACAGAGAGACCAACCTGAAAATAGGATTTGAAGAATGGCACATCTTGAATGTCTGGGCATTGCACCGTAACTTTTACCAGCCTAAGAGGGGGAAAGGAAGGCACAACCACATAAAAGTGTACTGGAACATACTATCTGCCTGCTGCCAACAAAACAAAAATATTTTAAGGGGAAATTCATTTTGAATCCTTCCTTTCACCCAGAAGCATGTCTTCCTTGGCTTGGAGGGACAGCTCTTGGGAAATCAGGTCTCTGAAGGAGCTCTTCCGCACCCAATGTATAGTCTATAAATATAGTGGAATAGTCATGCCAGGGGTAGTCAGTGCAAGAGAATCTGGAGTCTTGAAAGCATCTTTTTCTTCTGGCTATGGTGGCACTTAAATGATAATGCGGGCAAAGGAGCTAGGAGATTTATATCTTTTGGAAAGTAGGGCGAGCCAGATGGTAATAGCGTCATTAACACACAAACTTGGGATGTGCAAGTGAAGCTTGAAATTGGGAAAGAGATCGGGAGAACAAAGGGGGCTGCTGTTGAAAGGCTACCCCTCTTCTGCCGGCCAAAGCTAAGAGCCTCTTGGTACTGGGGTCTGCTCCTGCCCAGAGCTGGATAATAAACGACAGCTTTACCCCTCCCCTGTTGTGACTTAGAAAACACCGAGAAAACTTTTGCAATAGGCAAATGTGGCACTTATTTATGTGTAACCCTTTGTAGTCTGAAGTGGCAGGAATGGGTCTTTAATTCAACTGCACCACCACCCTCCACCCCCTACCCTAGTTTGATAAGCTTTTGCAATTGTTGACAGTTATTTTATGAAATCAAAGTGCCGCTTGTTGCACGTTTCAGACAAAAGTTCCTTTTTCCTCCCCTTATGTAAGCATTCTAAGTAAATATTAAAGGTTGAACAGCACCACCTTTTTCATTTGGGTGATGGGGGTTGGTGCGAAGGTGTTGGGGAGTGGGGGTAAACGCCCAAGTTTTCCTTTGGAAAGTCTTAATGTTTAAGTTAAACTCCCACTTGTCCGAACAGATGTAACTCAAAGAGAACAGAGAAGGCATTAAGACAAGATTAACAATGGCATTAATAGTAATAATGCATGTTTATAATAAACACCCACACAAACATTTATAAACAGGCAGGGCAGTTTGGAACTAAAGAAAAAATGAATATCTTCCCTCTCCTTTTTATTAACTCAATGTGTGTGTGTATATATATATATATATATATATATATATATATATATATATATATATATATTA